>NC_037541.1:620092-646150 GCF_001531365.2 Cynara cardunculus var. scolymus | reverse complement strand
CGTAACATCATATATCTCATCTGGGTTTTTCGTAATTTTGTATATCTCATCTGGGTTTTTCTTAACTTTGTATATCTCATCTGGGTTTTTCTTAACTTCGTACATCTCATCTGGGTTTTTCGTGATTTCGTATATCTCATCTGGGTTTTTCGTAATTTTGTATATCTCATCTGGGTTTTTCTCAATTTTGTATATTTCATCTGGGTTTTTATTAACTTCGTATATCTCATCTGGGTTTTTCGTGATTTCGTATATCTCATTAACTGTTCATTTGATGTTTGATATCAGGAGCAAGAATGGCAATGGGGAAGAATGTAGGGTTAGGGCTCGTAAAACGAACCAATTCATTTGGTAGAAAAAGGATTCTGATTTTGAACGATATCGATTCGATTGATGTTTGTAAACCCACAAAAAAGCAGTTTTTAGAACTCAATTCTGGTTTTTGTAGTCAAAGATCATTGCTTCAAGCTCTTCCTCAAGAAATCTTGGTAAGTTTCTTCAATTCAATTTCAATCCACTTTGAACAATTCCTTCATAAATTGTATATATATTTATATACGGTAAACAGAAGAAATAAACTCACACCCCCTTTCCACCTTCGATGAGGTTTGAACTTTTGACCTGACCTTTTAAGAGGTTAATGACTCACGTACCGTTAGATCAAACAGAAGGTTAATGACTCCTATACTGTTAGATAAAAAACAATTGGTTTGGTTAGGTATATAGTTTTATTGAAAAGTAGTTTTTTAATAGGTATGCACTTCAATTAACATAACATTTCTACCGTATAATAGATATGCTATAATTTTTTTCTATATTTTCTGTTGGGTAAGTTGCATGAAAAAGTAACGTAATTTAACTTGGTTCTTATTTTGGTAACATGTTTTTAGAACTTTCATTTTGATATCTAAGATGTAAAGTTTTAAATATTTAAGTATCCGGGTAAGTGGTTGAAGCATTAACCGGTTACCATGGTTACCATGCTGGTGTAGTATCCAATTCAGTACTATTTGCTATTCAACCCAATTTTATCCTATCACTTGCTACATCACTATGATGAACGTTAATACTTCAACAGGTTATTCGGGTATTTAAATGTTTAAAACTTTTATTTAAGTATCCGGGTAAGCGGTTGAAGCATTAACCGGTTACCATGCTGGTGTAGTATCTAATTTAGTACTATTTGCTATTCAACCCAATTTTATTCCATCACTCGTCACATCAGTATGATAACCGTTAATGTTTCAACCGGTTATCCGAATACTTAAATGTTTAAAACTTTACATCTTAGATACCTAAATGAAAGTTTTGAAAGTACGTTTCCCAAAATAAGAATCAAGTCAGAGTATGTTAATTTTGTAATACAATTTACCCTTTTCTGTTTTTCTATATTTTATAGGAGATTTTAACATAGTTGTAAGAGTAAACTTCTTTTAAATTTACAAAAGTTCTAAAATAGCATAACGGTTGAAGATACTCTTATATACCTAGATAACGTAAAGAAAAACACGAGAAATTTGCGGCTATAAAAGATGGTTCGAGGCGTTTAGGTGTATAACCATAAAAATCAGATATATTTAGGTTTACAACCTTAAATGAGATTTTAATTAAATTTATGACCTTTTGATGAGTATGAAGCTATCAGAGGTCATGAATTTACCTAAATCTCAGTTAAAGTTGTATACCTAAATATCTCTGGTTTAAGAAAACAGATAATTACAGAAAGGGTCGAAATCGGAGCTTCATCCATAAAATAACCATCTATTTCGCAAAAAATATATACACAAACCTATTTTCATGATGATCGGTATAATATATGGTATCTGCGAAATAGGTGGTTATTTTGTCATTTTGTGACGATTAGACTCTGGTATTGATTATTTTTATGACAATTCGGGTTGAGAAGACGATTGATCGGTTTTACACACACTTATGGTGTTTATGTGTGAAATTTCGAACAGATTAAGATACTATGTGGAGTAGATCACGAAGATTTAAAGAGGCTATTTCACGTATCGAAACCAATAAGAGAAGCCGTAAGTCGTTTATTCTTCTAAAAGAACGATGATTAGGGTCACGTTTTCTTGAAACGTGTATTAACCTCAATGTGAAAATTGCAGGCTTTGATCGCAAAGAAATGGCATTTCGAGTATCGGACACCTAAAAAGATCTCAGCGTTTAGGTGTTCGTTGAACTTGGACGAGTTTCCGTCGAGCGGTTTCGAAGAAATCGAACCTCCAAATGCACCAAAACAATTAAGAGTATGTCGTTCTCGTGTGACGAGAAAAAATTCATCGGCCATTTGTGTGTCCTTATTTGCCGATAAAGTTCAAGAAAGACCAACAAACAACTTATTAATGGAAATGGAATCGTAAAAAACAGACATTGGTGCATCAAGATTCTTCGGTTTAAAGATTCCGGGCGCGTCAAGATTCTTCGACTTAAAGATTCCGGGTGTGTCGAGATCCATTAGATGCCAAAAAGGCATTGGTTCAGTAGTATCTTGATTATCAGTAAAAACGAATCTAGCAAAATATCAAAGATTCAGAACCTCACCAGAGGTGAAAACTGTACAAAATATTTGTAGACATGTAAATATTATATATTTAGAGAAAGGTTTGTTGGTTCTATAGCTATTTAAGAGTAGAGGAGATTTACTTTGTAAATCAAGTTACTTGTACAAATTTCATTTAACTAATTATAATTTTTTATTTTGTTTATTTTTTTGTAATTAAGAGAGGTTGATTAATCATTTTAATTGTGGAGGTTGTTAATCATGGATACCATCATCTTATTATTTTAATGTTAGAGAAATACATGAAATAATTTCATTAAAATTTTATTAAGTATTATATGAACAAGTTTCATAACCATATATAAAACAACTTCATTAAAAAAAGTATTATATGAAACAATTTCACAAGATTAAAAAATTTCATGAAAATTTTTCATAAGATTAAACAACGAAATCGATGGATGAGGATGATTTACACGGTTGATACAAATTAAATTGTTTGTATTTGATCGTTCTTCTCTTTCTATATATATTCTTAAAGTCTATTAGATTATGGTTTTTGGAGGGAAAATCAATATAAATTACACACAAAATTAAACAAATTAGGTGTTGACTCACCATGAATTTCAGCAAAGTCAAAGCAAAGACTCCCTTAAAAAAAAGTTGGGTTAAATGCACCTCTATGTATTGCTTAATGCATTCTTATCCATAAATTTCTTTTTCACACACATCAATATCAATATATGCTTTTTACATTCTCAATACTTGAATGACCTGATTCTGATATGAAAGGGGGTGCCATTAGCATTCCAAAAAAAAATCCACTCAAAGAAATAAAATTTTAACAGATTTTTTAAAATAAAATTTTATAAATTTTTTATTTTAACAGATTCTTTAAAACCTTCTTTAAAATGAAGAAAATATAAAAGGTGGTGAAACTTTTTATATTTGGAAAACTTTTTAAAAATGATTATTTTGAAAAAAGAAATTAATTTTTATTTTTTTGTACTAATGAGAAATGTTAAAATTAAAGCTTTATGTTTGAATTCGTGTAACTAGCTATGAATAAACATAATTAAATAGAAGATAAACATCTCATCTTAAAATATAAAAAATCTAAAATATAATTATGATAATTATTAAGTTTTAACTGAATACTTAATTATTATCTTTATAAAAAATATATTATTAAACCTAAATTAAGTTAAATTAAAATATAATAAAAAATTTGAATTAAAAAAATATACAAACAAGAACTTTTAAATAGTTAATTTGATACTAATATTGATATATTTTTACAAATTTTATATGATATTTTCAAATTCGTATTTAATTCAAAAATAAAAACATTACCGCTTTCTCAAAACCACATAAAATCATATTTATATCGACATGGATAAAAAATAAAACGAAACATTGAAATGAAAATATGTCTCGATGCATTGCACAAGTACCCTTCTACTATTATAAAGCATTTCACAAAAAATTCTTAAAAATCATTTTTTATGCATGAAGTACTATGTATTAATCCATATTACTTAAAATTTAAAATTACAAGTAAATTGTGACTAAATACAACTTATTAAAGCTTCATTTTTTGAATTCATATAACTAACTGCAAATAAACATAATCAAATATAGTATAAACATCTCATTTTAAATATCAAAAATCTAAAATATAATTAGGATAATCATTAAGTTCTAACAAAATAATTATATTTATAAAAACTATATTGTTAAGCTAAAAATAAATTACTTTGCTATTATACCTAAATTAAGGGGGTGTTTGGGATTGCTTATTTAAAACAACTTATGTTTTTTTATAAAAGTGTTTATTAACTTATGTGGTATCAAAACGGAGTTTTGTAAGAAGTATTTGGATTAGTTTATAGCGGTACCAAAAAACAATAAGCTGATAAGTTGTTTTTTAGTAAGTTGTTTTTTAATGTTTGACAAATTTTGCTTATATATGTAAAATGACTAAAAATAACAGTCTTCCATATTATTGACAAAATTTTATATCAAAAAGATTAATAATTTATATCAATAAGATAAATAATTAACAAACATTAATAAAATAGGGTCAAAATAGTAAACTGGTAATAAACAGTTTTTCAAAAGTCATGAAGGATTAACTTATCAAAAACTGCTTATTACCGGTTTGACACTGGTATAAACAGTTTTATTTTTCCTCATCCAAACACTATCATTTAGCTTATCACCGGTACCAGACTGGAATAAGTCAAAAAACAACTAAAATAAGCAATCCCAAACACCCCCTAAATTATAATAAAAAATTGAATTAAGAAAATTGTACAAAAAAATGAGAACTTTTAAATAGTTAATTTGCTATTAATATCGATATAGTTTTTCAAATTTATTTTTTATTCAAAAGTAAAAATATTGTATTTATCGAAACCGCATAAACCGTATTATATCAATAGAGACAAAAAATAAAATGAAACATTTAAATGAATATGTATCTCGCTGCATTGCACGAGCACCATTCTAGCATAATTAATACTGTAATCTCTAAAATGGAGAAGCTGTTGGAAATGGAAGTAATTTTTCTTTGAAAATTTTGACATTTGATTCTTCATTTCGGAGAATCTGTTGGAGATACTCTAAGATTATCTCCAACATATTATCTATAATTTTTCTAAAATAGAGAATTAAAAGTTAAAATCTGTAAAAAGTTTACATTCAACTTCATCGGCTTCTGTATTTTATAGAATTTCAACATCAACTGTAAAATCAAAATATTCTATAATTTTATCATCTCAATACAGTAAAAAAAAAACTTTATATTAAAACTAAAAAATAAATCTAATTGGTGAGAAATGTTATAATAACATTTTTCTCTTTTCATTAGAGAATTTTAGAGAATTCTCTGTATTTTGAGTTTTCTCTATTTTAGAGAACAAGATATGGAATCTATTGGAGCAATATATAAAACAAAACTCTGTGTTTTTTTTTAGAGAATCTGTCAAACATGCACTTATACAGTATGCAAGTTTTTATACAATTATTATCAGACTTTATTTATTAGAGCAGATTCAATGAAAGATATTATAAAAACTTATTTATTTTATTTTTTCTGGTCATATCACTTTTAATTCAACAAACTTACCTAAATAAAAGTCCACAGACTTCAGTTATTACATAGAATGCCTTATATGTTACATGCATGAAATAAAAACCTACTTTTATAAATTTCCTTATTATAGTACTGTACTTTCATTTTTTCTTATTACAATAATATACTTTCAAATTATTATTTATTAAGGTATCATACTTTGAAAAATCTACTCATTATAGCATTGGATAACCTGCTACCATTAAAACTGATTAACCCTTACTTTTTTTTTTGGCTTCATTGGCTTAAATGAGGTGATGTAGAAGACACATCATTTTGATGACATGACTAAAAAAATAAAAAATAAAAATAAAAACCTTTCAAATTGTTATTAATGATTTTCACTTTTCATTGCTACGATTAAAAAATTTTCAATTTTTTTTTTACTTTTACTTATTAAATTGCATGTAATTTCAATATTTTAGAGTAAAATGTTTTTTTAAATAAATATGATACATTATTTTCTTTTTCAAAAAATACATATTTTTTTAAAAATATTAGCGAGATAAGTTGTCTTCTACTAGTTTTATTAATATTGNATTTTGTTGGTAAAGAAAACGCATTTATTTTCTTTTTCAAAAAATACCTATTTTTTTTAAAAATATTAGCGAGATAAATTGTGTTTTATCTAGTTTTCTTTATATTGTTATATTAATGAATAATTTAGAAATTATATAATTCATTTAATACATTTATTAAATGATATGTAAATTCAGTTTTTTTTCAAAATATAATGTTGTAATAAGAACTGTCATATCAGTAAAAAAATTCATATGGACATACCATGTGGACAAAGACGTGACATGAAAACTTGTAACTTGTGTAATATCATCTTAATTCAAATCAAAAGGTTACCGGTATTATTGCTATAATCTAGAATTTGAGATACTATTTTTTAATTTTAAAATTTAGAATTAGAAACGAATACTAAATTTAGGTAAACATGTTTGATTAAACGTACAATGTCTAAATAATAAAATATTAAACTAAAAATACAATGCTATAATAGGAACTGATGATGCTATAATAAAATGATGTTGAAAATACAATGTTTTAATAAGATATTTCATGTCGGTGGTAAAGTACATGTGGACGGCCTACGTGGACAATGAGGTGACATGAAAACCTGATATAATGGGTAAATTTAAGTCAAAAAGTAATCTAATGCTATAATAGGTAAATTGTTTAAAGTACAATGTCTTAATAATAAATAGTTTGAAAATACATTACTATAATAAAAAAAACTGAAAATACAATACTATAGTAAAGAAATTCATTAAAGTAGTTTTTATTTTATGCATTTTGTCATTCTCGCATTTTTAGATTATTAGTTTTGTATTTAGGCCCAACCAATTTAATTGTTTTACAGATGTTGATTGGGCTTAGCATTTTGGGCCTGTAAGATATTTAAGATGGATTATTATGAATTTTAGTGGGGAACCCAGTTCACCTGACTTGAACAGGGACGAGGATTCTCCGCTAAAATGGGTCTTGGGGCCGAGGATCCCCCGTAGACTCAAATCGGGGATGGGGAACCGGCCAGGGATGTTACTCAAACTGATAACAAGTATTCTTCATGGGGGATTGACCGCGGACGGGATGTTAATCCATGTATCCGCCGGGGACTGGGGCCGTGGCTGGGGATTACAAAACCCGCACCATCCCCGCCCCGTTGTCATGCCCAAGTATTATATGCTTTTGCATTTTTCTTAATTATATGATTATTTTATTCTTTTTAATATTTTCAGTTATTCGGTTTTTTGTCGGATATGTTACCCATTGTTTCAAAGGTGTGACAATTACCGACTCATTACTAATACTGAATAATAACATAAATATTCTACAAATAAGATGTAGTGAATGCCTTACGCATTCCTATATTTCTTAAATAACTGAAACTCAGATATTTAAACAAACTAAAACAACTGATATTAAACAAATTCTCATGAAATTTTATTGCTTCCCATTGTCACCGTCAGCAGTTTTGTGTTTATTATAAAGTGGACAAATCTTAGATTGAGAATCGTTCGCACATTGTGCAGTAATCGTTTTCGTTAGTGTCAAACCAAATAATATCAGTGTAATCGTCAATTACATTCCCCTGGAACGACACAGCTTCCCACTAAACACCATTTGTGTATACTGTGAATTATTTCAGATAACGTTGCCAATGATGATCACGTTTTTATCCATTTCGTTGTATTATTCTGCACTATACTGGTTTTTCTTTTCGAAAATATAACTGATGTTTAAGGAGGCAAGAATGAAAACGCCATGTTCACACTGAAAAAGTGAACTCTTGATTAAAATTTGTCCAGAATAACACAATCCCGAAAACAGTGTTTTACATAATTGTAATCAATCATTCAATATTATAATTTTCAAAAAGTCATCAAACGGGATCCACAAATAGGAAGTTTGTCTTCAGATCTTTTTGAAAATCAATACAGATCCAACACCTTCAATTTATCTGTGACGATAATTACAAAAGTGTACTTTTAATATGAAATTTCCAAAAAAATATATATTTTACCATTAACAGCTTATACATTTCGAAACCAAAAGGCCTTTGACCTAGCAATATGTGAGTCGTTGGCCTCCTAGGAGGTCAAAGGTTCAAACCTTACTAAAGATGAGGAGGGTGTGTGAGTTTATTTGTTCTATTTATTGTATATAAATATTATACTCTTACACATGTCAACCTTTTGAATTAAATGATTATGTATTCAAACCTCGTTTTTACTGGTTTTCTATATACAAATGTTTTATTCAAGAGAAAGTAACTGAAAAAACAGATCAAGTTACTTCATGTTCGAAATAGTTTTCAGCTGGCTGTTATGTTATCAACCCAATCATATCAAGTCGGCTAGTCTGATGTCTAAGATAATCGTAAAAGATATTTTATCGGGTTCATCTTAAGTGGGAATAGAGCTGATTGATGATGTAGCAGTAACAGTTGTTTGTTTACTTATTAATGGTTTAATTAAATGACAGTATCTGACTCGGTCAGACATGAGTCTTATTTGGTATTTTTTTTTCCAAGGCTTTGAATCTTTCAATTCATATGTGAATGTTCATTTTTCAGGTTATCTGTATATCATTCACGATCGCTTTTTCCACGATTACATTTCACTGATCGTAGAGTTGCATCAAATATTTGAAACTCGAGTTTGATCATCATTAGATATAAAAATGGAGTTCAAAGCGAAGGATCGTGTGAGAAGCATAAGAAGGGATCTGGACCATTGATCACCTTTAATCTCAAACCCACCCATAAATCGCGCTTGATATGGGGATTGATCAAATGTATATCGGTGCATCTCGTCCTATTGTGCATCCAATGATGGAGATCATTTCTTACGCTTCTCCCTTAAACTCTCATTCTCACCGGAACCCAACCCTGGAGTTCAATTTCCTGACAAAAAAATTAACTGATGGTTTTGAAACACAAAAAACCATTTTAAAGATCTTCGATCAGACTAAAAGCATGACCTAGATTCTTTCTGACTGATATAACTGTATACGATGTAGACTGGTATAAAAATTAAAGTTGCTGATGCATTTTTACGACCGTAATACGATGTCACAAAGAGATGACATGATTTAAACAAAGAACATGAGCTGCTGAGTGCACACTCGAATTAATGAATTGTCGGTGTACACTTGAATCAAGGAGTTGTTGGTGCATTTATTCAAGATCTTGACAACTGATTTGAGCCAACTATGAAGTATATCTGAGTTGATTTGAACCGTGTGCATTTAATCTGCATCATTGAAGATCTAACGCTTACAAATATAAGATATAAGTAGATCTAACGTTTACGAATATAAAACACGGAGCAAGTAATAGATGAAACTCACACAAATATTGAGAAGAGATCAGTATATTTGCAAAAAAGCCAAACTGCATGAAAAAGTAACGTATTTTAACTTGATTCTTATTTTTGGTAACGTATTTTCAAAACTTTCATTTTGGTACCTAAGATGTAAGGTTTTAAACCATTTAAGTACCCGAGTAACCGGTTGAAGTTTTGAAACTTTACATCTTAAAAATCATTTTTATTCCATAAGCAATATTTTTAAGAGTTTTTCAATTTATGGGTCATTTATTAAATGTTTATTGAATAAACGTTCATTTGCAAGAATCACTACCCCCGCCTCACTTTATTCGGTAACATTCCCGTTCATCAACATGAATTATTTGTAACGGTCACTTACCCAGTAAATGTTAACTGGGTAACAATCTTTTCCCTCACTTGCTAGGTAAGAATCTCGATTGTGGTCATGCCTTTTACTAGATAAGAATCTAGGGGGACGTTTTCTAAACACTTATCAATGTAATTTACCATAACGATTGAACATGAAAATCCGATAATTTTACCTGTTAAGAGGTATAACAAGAACCGAAAGTCTTACTCAATAAGTGAAAAAACAAATTCTTACCCGGTAAGAGGTATAACAAGAACCGAAAGTCTTCAGACGCTTACCAATAATCTATTTTGATGATTAAAAATGTTGCACGATAAGGTCAGCGAGGGTGATGTCTTTTCCCAGTAAGCGTTTACTTAGGGGCCGTTTAGCAAACGTTTACCCAAGTAAGCGCTTACCTAGTAACAGTACCTCACCGGATTAATATGATAAGAACCAAGAATCTTACCCGGTAAAAACGAGACAAGGACCAAGAATTTTACCCGGTAAGTGAGGACGACAACTCTTACCACGGTAAACGCTTACCGAATAAATTGTTGCATACAATGTCGTTTTGATAGACTAAAATTTTACGCGATAAATAAATAATAGTATTAAATTTTACCATATTTCTCGTACTTTGTTTCTTTTTAAGAATTTGGTAAAAAAAAACTACAAAATTTTCTATTAATTTCTTATTTTATTTTTATAAATTTAATAATAAATAATAGCATGGAAGAGTGTTCATGAGTGACAGCTCAACAAAATAAAAAAATAATGTTGATGGGTACGTGACAGGACGTGATTGGGGAGCCGCACACGATGAAAAACCGACAGCTTAGCCGCCTTGGTCTATCTTTTTGTTTCGTAACATGAGAAATAATTGCATCCACCCGTTACCATCCTCCATTTTTTACAAACGGGAAACAAGATAACGTGGCACTTTTTTAAAGCATCAATAATTATCAAAAAGAATTTCAACTTTCAAGTGAAAGCTCGACTTGACGATGAACCGTTCGATATTTCATTACATCAAATAGAAATCGGATCTAACACGTGAAACCTAAAAGCATTTATAATGTAACGTTTTTATAAGTTACTACGATTATTGTTTTAAAAACTATAACAATTGTTGGTCATTTGTATCATTAATATCATTTAAGTGTAATGAGCTTAATTTGTTGACCAATATAATCTTGATAAATATTGAATAAGTAAGGTGGTGCAGAGTGCACATTTGTTTTAGTTTATTTCGATTTAAAATATACCATTATTCGCCCCTAAACGACGGGGGATCTGGGGGCAACGCCCCTGGTAGCGGGGTCTAAGGGGTGGCAACCCCTGGCGGGTTAATGTTACTTACTATATGAAAAATGCATGAAAATCCAAATTTGTGATTTTGAACACGGTTTTTGGCCCTGTTTTTTAAACTTGGTTTGGTGGTTCTGAAATTGTCGTTTGACAATTTTCGAATTCTTGTTCGTATTGGTCATTTGATTTTCGAGGGTATAGATAGATTCATAACATCGATTCTCTGCTTGAATTACTGAATTTTATCTGATTGAAGTTTCGATTGTATCATCGAAATATTTCAATCTGAAAGTGAATCACAACTTTCAGTAATCCAAACAATCGAAACACCCATAAATTTTAACAATAAGTGTCGTCATGATGTGCAGTGACTGATTCAAAAAATTATTTGAGTTGGTATATTTTTAAGGTGGGTTTATATAAGGGAAATTAATCAAAATGACCATTTTATACACGGTATGCTAACAACCTAACCACTTTTTAGATATTTTTCACAAAATGACCAACCCGTTCAACCCAACCCAACGCAAAATAACTCAACCTGAAGCAACCCGATGTTTAATCGAGTTGTAAAATTGTCAAACCGTAGGCATTGAGTTACTATTATTTGAACCCAACCCAACCTGACGAAGTCGATATCCTTTTATTTCTTGGATTCAATATGATTGTTGAATTTCTATTAATATATAAATTAGACAATTAGGGGCTGTTTGTTTTTTTAATTTTTCACTTAATCTCCTCTTATGTCTGAATCGGTCAGACATAAGAACTTTCAGATCGTTTTTTTTTTYTTTTCAAATTAAGAGCTGAATTCGTTTATTTTCCTCTGAATTTTTAAGTGGTAACCCTAGCACTTAAAACCTCTTATTTCTATCGCCTCCTTACGTCGCTTGTCTCAGTTTACAAAAACAAACAGTCTTACTGATTCAGATTTCAGACGTAAAAACAAACAGTCTGACTGATTCAGATTTCAGATTTCAGACGTAAAAACAAACAGTCTGACTGATTCAGATTTCAGACTTCAGCACCACCTCTTAAAATTCAGAAGTGAATTCAGATTTCAGACTTCAGCACCACCTCTTAAAATTCAGAAGTGAATTCAGATTTCAGACTTCAGCACCTCTTAAAAAACAAACGTTACCTTAGACTATCATGCATCTTTTCATATACACATATTTTCAATTTATTCACATCTCTATATAACTCATTCGTATATATGTTCAGTAATTGTGAACATATATATGTAAATTGTGAAAATTAACTGAGTGTGATATACATAAGAAATATGGATAAGTTGTATCAAATGATTGATAATAAAAAAAATTATTAGTAGAGAAATAACATATTCAAGGTTAGAAGAATATTTTAATGTACCAAAGTATTAACCCGACCGACCTGACTAACCCCATCAACCCGTACGGGTTGGGTTGCACTTTGATTTGGGTTGAGTTGGGTTAATATTTTTTCAAACCACAAGCAATGGGTTGAGTTGTTCAAATGTCTTCAACCCGATCAACTCAACCCATAAGCACCCCTACTTGTGTTCGACTCAAGGCTCAAAAGAGTTACTCCATCCTTGGTTGTGGCTCAAGGCTCATGCTCGACGCCACACTAATTTTGTGKCACCCCATGATCTTACGTGTGATTTTGTAAGACGATTTCGGTTTTTCTTACATTTGCAGTGTTAAATTTTTAGTTTTTAAGGGATAATTTTATTTAAATTGTTTAATATAATTGACTCAGTAAATAGTAGAAAATATGTGTGTGTATGTATTGAGACACATATTTGCCGCCAAAAATTACGTTTGAAAAACGTTATGGTCCCCATCATGACTTACAAGGTTTCGGGCTTGAATTCGTCGTCACACTTTTTCCCACGCCATTTAAAATCTTGATTATCTATACTATATTATAAAGTTTTTGATAAAAATTCTTAAAAACCATTTTTTATGTACGAAATATTGTTTATTAATACATATTACTTAAAATTCAATATTACAAGTAAATTGTGTGTAAGTACAACTTATTAAACCTCCATGTTTGAATTCGTGTAACTAATTGCAAATAAACTTTTTTTTTTGAAAGGCAAAAGGAAGGACAAGGAAGAGAGCTTCGGCAAGGCCAACACCCTCACCAAGCCAACCACTATATTAAAACAAAAACAAATCTAGCAAGAAGCTAGATACAAGAAAATACAACGCAACCAAAAATACGAGGGGCAAAAAGACGGAACCAAGACATCCCCTTACAAAACCAAAGTAAAAAAGAAAACCTATCCCAAACAGACGGGAGGACAAAAACCAAGAGACTAAATAAAATAGGGAGAGGAAGACCAAACTTCCCAATTAAGATGAAATTTACGATTTCTGTTTCCCATTCAAAGCTTCGAGATATTTTGAACACAAGAGAATGGATCTTCACCTTTTTTTCTTCGTTTTCACCTCATCCTCAGCATAAAGAATTTCGTTCCGCCACTTCCAAAGATGCCAAAGAGCCACAGCGCATACTGATAAAAAGATTATACCAACCTTGCGAAGAGATCCTACTTGTTTGATCAGCATTTTAAAATCAGCCACCGATGAAAGTCGTGGAGCTTTAAGATCCCACCAAGCCCAAATTTTCCTCCAAAGAATGCTTGCCACTGAACAAGAAAAGAAACAGTGATCCATTGTTTCGACACCTTTTTCACACAGGATGCACTCTAAAGACTGTAACTGAATCCATCTCTTAGAAAGATTAAATCTTACGGGAATAGCCTCTTTAAGAAAACGCCAAATGAAAATGTTTACCTTCTTCGTAATTAAGGGGCTCCAAAGACAAGGATCGTTGCTTTCACCATTCGAATCAGCTAGCTCTTGGATTAACTTTGACATGTGTTTTACCGTGAAAATCCCTCTTTTGTGCCAATTCCAAGACCACACATCCTCGCCCGAAGTATTAAAATGCGTTTGAGAGAGTTGCCTTTTTAAGGCTAGAAGATCATCTAAGCTTCTTCCTCTAACCGTTGTATTCCAGTTCCAAGTACCAGACCAAGAACCATTAGCATAGGTCCATCTATCTTTGAAGACAACGTTTTTATCCCTTTCTAAAGCATAAAGTCTAGGGAATATATCTTTCAGCTTTGACCCTTGACCTATGCTTGCGTCTTTCCAAAAGAGAGAGTTAGACTCTTTAGCAATCTGTTTCGTAAACTAGTGAATGACATTCTGACTTTCCACTGTCACATTTCTGCAAGTGTTGACAATAGAAGCCCAAACACTATTTCCAGCCAAAGGCCTATTAGAAAAGAGACCACCACCCTCGCCATAAAATTCAGAAATTACATCCTTCCATATGGCATTAGAACTAGATAGAAACATCCAGATCCATTTTGCTAACAAAGCATCATTTTTTATTTTTAAACAGACAACTCCCAAACCACCTTTTGACTTTGAGCACAAAATTTTCTCCCAAGCGACCCAATGCATTTTTTTTTCCTCCTCCTTATGTCCCCAAAAAAATCTTCTCCTTATAGATTCCAAGTTGTTGATAACTGACTTGGGCGCTTTGAAGAGAGAGAAGTAGAACAGCGGAAGGGAAGATAGCACTGACTGAATTAGTGTAAATCTTCCGCCTATGGAGAGGCATTTTGACTTCCAGTTCGACAGATTTTTTAGAAATTTGTTTTCCACAACTGACCAAGAAGCTTTTTTCTTCATGTTACCACCAACGGGAAGTCCCAGATAAATGAAAGGAAAAGAAGAGGCCTTGCATTTTAACATACCAGCCATATTGTTGAYCTCCRCCTCCGGAACTCCAATACCAAAAAGGTTGCATTTGGATATATTTATCCGCAGTCCTGAAACTTCATGAAAGCAATTAAGAATATTAGTAAGAGTTAYTAAATTCTTACGCGACCATTTACCGAATATTAAAGCGTCATCCGCGAACTGAAGGAGAGAAATATTTCGATTGGATTTAGCCAGCCGGATGCCTTTAAACAGCCCCTGGTTGCAAGCAGATTTTATCATGAGATGTAAGACTTCCCCTATAAGCAGAAAAAGAAACGGAGAAAGGGGGTCTCCTTGTCTTAGTCCCCTTTGCATRTGAAATTCATCGGAAGGCGTTCCATTTATCAATATGGACGTAGAGACAGATTTTAAGCAAACTTTAATCCAATTGATCCATTTATCTCCGAATCCCATTTGCTTCATAGTATGAAAAAGAAAATTCCAGTTGACCGAATCATAAGCCTTTTCAAAATCCACTTTGAAGAGGAACAATTGCATTTTCTTCTTTTTGGCATGATTCACTATTGCAAATAAACTTAATCAGATACAAGATAAATATCTAATTTTAAATATAAAAGATCTAAAATATTAGGATAATCATTAAGTTATAACAGAATATTTGATTATCATCTTTATAAAAAAATATATTATTACACCTAAATTAAATTACTTCATTATGTTAAATTAAATTATAATAAAAATTTTGAATTAAATAAATTACATAAAACTAAAAAATTTAAATAGTTAATTTAATACTAATATCCACATAAATTTTTCAAAATTATATGATATTTTAAAATTTATATTCTATCCAAAAATATAAACATTATCATTTTCTCAAAACCACATAAAGCCATATTATATCAACAAAGATAAAGAATAAAATAAAAATAAAATAAAATCGAGACGTGTCTTGATGCATTGCATAAATACCTTTCTAGTTATACTAAAGAGTCTGACAAGGACTGTATTTACACACTTTTTAAGGTCATATTAATTATAAGTTTTTGCTTTTAAAATATTATTTAAACAATGTTTCAGTAAGGGGCTTTTTGACAGTTACAAAATGGTTTAATGTAGAATAATTAAGTTAAAAAGCTTTCATGATATAATGTAAAATAAAATATTATTGTTTGGTAATTGTTTACAATGAAATTAGACGTTTAATGGTTAAGGGAGACTTATTATACAAAATCATTCAGATGGTTTTAGAATCATTAAGAGACAAAATATTTTTTTTTGCCAAACAAGATTTATCTCTTAACGATTCAGAGACTGTGTCTTAATTGAACTATTAAGAGGTAAACAAAACCCCTAAGTTTTAATTGCCACTCCTCTGCTGTAACTTTCTACCCCCAGTACATGTTCCCTCTCACACACCCTCTGCATGTCACTCTCCTCACACACTCACACCCTACATAATCTCACCTCCCTCACATGCACCCATAAGAAGGGGTGAGGTTAGAAAAACCCTTTTTTTATATTTGACAAATTTTTTTAATACGTTTTCTTATATTGACGTCTACTTAATAAACTATTTTTCATCGAACAAAATTAATTTATCATTTACTTTTTTAACTAATAATTAACTTTTAAGGAATTGGTATTCTAGTCATTGTTATTTCTGATTTATTATTTAACTCTTAATAGTTTCATTAAGAGACAACTTCTGAACTGGTAAGAGGTGAATTTTGTTCGATAAAAAAAGTCTACCTTCTAATGATTTTGTATCATTTAATCATTCAACTTCTTAATTTTATTATAAACAATTATATTATATTTTATATTATATTATAAGATTCATTTAATCATTCTGTATCAAATCGTTCAACAACCGACAAATAATTGTTGTAAAAAAGATATATTTTAAGCTGTTTCCCTTTTTGAAAACATGAAAGCTTACAAGAAAAAGATATTATACATTATATATAACGGGGAAAAAAAATATTTCAGAGGTCCATTAATGGCTGCCGGGAGACAGACAATGGCTGGATCCTTTATTATAATGGAAAGATAAAGACACCACTGACCTCCATTAATGGCTACTGGAAACGGAATAGCATCTAAATTCCATCTCTTCCCCACTTTTTCCCCATCAAATCCAAGCTTCTTCCACATTAATTCTTAACAAATTTCGAGCAAAACCCCAATTCCTGTTCTTATTGCTTTCGATTCGAAATAATTTCCACAGTTTAATTCAGTTTTTGCAGAAACAGAGCTATGGATCCAGATCTGACCAAACCATGGGCGTTGCCGGAAGAATTTCTGAAACGAACATTTGCGTTGATCAACTCCGATAAGGATCGGAACTCGGCGTCACTCGTTTGCAAAGACTGGTACAACGCCGAGCGGTTTAGCCGCCGCCACGTCTCCATCAGAAACTGCTACTCCGTTTCACCGGAAATTGTAGCTGCGAGGTTTCCGGGGATCCGGAGCGTTACACTGAAGGGGAAGCCTCGGTTTTCCGATTTCAATTTGGTGCCGGAGGATTGGGGAGCCGATGTTCAATCATGGCTGAGTGTTTTCGCGGCGGCGTATCCTTTTCTGGAGGAGCTGCGGCTGAAGAGAATGGCGGTTTCCGATGAGAGTTTGGAGTATTTAGCTATGAATTTTCACGGTTTTAAAGCTTTGTCGTTATTGAGCTGTGATGGTTTCAGTACTATTGGGTTGGAAGCCATTGTTACTCATTGCAAGTAAGGTTTCTTTCTCTCTTTCCAGTAATTGCAAGAAATTGGTCCTGGGGGCAAAGGGGCGAAACGATTTTACTCAAATACATAACAGGTTCGGGGAGACGGGCTTGAACTACTCCGTTAAGGTCACCCCTTAGTCGGTTCTGAAATACCTCGTCACATGTCGGGGGCGGGTTCCATGTGGGACGGTCGGGGCGACTTTACTCAAATATACAACAAGTTCAAGCTGTGGGAGATGGGATTAAGCCCCTCTGTTTGTCTCAGCCATTGATTCAGCTCTGAACTACCTTCTGACATATAAAAGGGGGCGGGTTTTGTGGGGGCGGTTAGAGCGACTTTGCTCAAATATAAAATGGGTTCAAGTTCGAATCTTGTGGAGACGGGCTTGAACCCATGTGCTTGTCTCGGTTGTTGAGTCGGCTCTCCTCAAATGTGCTTCTTGGGGGCGAGTTTCATGTGGGGCTTGTCAGAGCGACTTTGCTCAAATATACAACAAGTTCAAGTTGTGAGAGATGGTTTAAGCCCCTCTGTTTGTCTCAGCTACTTGAAATACCTCATGACATATAATAAGGGGCGGGTTTTGTGTGGGGGAGGTCAAAGCGACTTTGCTCAAATATAAAACGGGTTCAAGTTCAAATCCTCTGGAGACGAGCTTGAACCCATCTGCTTGTCTCGGTTGTCAAGTCGGCTCTCCTGAAATGTGCTTCTTGGGGGCGAGTTTCATGTGGGGATTCTCGGAACGACTTTGCTCAAATATAGTACACGGGGCGGGTCCTTGTGAAGTCGGTCGGGATTGCCAGTAATCAACATTTTGTTCAAAAAATTGCAAGAAATTTGTTGAATATAAATCAATAATTTACATAAGAGGCACAATTGTTTGGTTTTATAAACTTAAGTTCTATAAATCAGTCTAATTAAAACATTTAGACATATTTGGCGTACTATAAAACCAATTCTGTTGTAGTCTCCATCTCTTTGCGTTGTTTCTTGACGAACTTTGAAATCTTGATTTTGTAGAAACTTGACGGAATTAGACCTACAAGAGAATGGGATCGACGATCTTGGTGGAGATTGGTTGAGTTACGTCCCGGAAAACCTAACCTCGTTAGAAGTTCTCAATTTCGCAGCTCTGGATAGCGAAGTCAGCTTCGATGCGTTGGAGAGTCTCGTTTCTCGATGCAAATCGTTACGGGTTCTAAAAGTTAACCGAAAGATAAGTTTGGATCAATTGCGAAGGCTTATCGAGCTTGCTCCAAAGTTAACGGAGCTCGGTACCGGTTCATTCGCGGAAGACCTCGTGTCGAGTTCCGTCACCGAGCTCGAAAGTGCATTCAGCAAATGTCGAGATTTGCATACGCTTTCCGGTTTTTGGGACGTTACTTTGCTTTATCTACCCGTTATATTTCCCGTTTGCGGTAATTTGACGTTTTTGAATCTGAGTTACGCGACTCTCGGGGCTATTGAACTCGAGTGCATTCTTACTCGTTGCAAAAGCCTACGTCGCCTTTGGGTAAGTTGTTTCGCCCTGACCGGGTTTTTCTCGGACTTATTTTCGCCATTCTCTTAGTTCTCAAGAATTACAAATGTTTTCAGGTTCTTGATACGGTAGGCGACGAGGGTTTAGAAATGGTTGGATCGTGCTGCCCGTTGCTAGAAGAACTCCGAGTCTTCCCAGCCGATCCATTTAACCAAGAACTCGGTGTGACGGAGTCGGGTTTCCTGTCTGTATCTAACGGCTGTCCGAACCTACATTACGTGCTCTACTTTTGCCAACGGATGACAAATGCTGCAGTCGCCACCGTTGCCCAAAACTGCCCGAATTTCACTCACTTCCGTCTTTGCATAATGAGTCCCGGAGAACCAGACTACCTAACTAACGAGCCCATGGATGAGGCCTTCGGTGCGATCGTCAAGACATGTCCCAACCTTCGACGGCTCTCCGTTTCCGGCCGGTTAACCGACCTCGCTTTCGAATACATCGGAAATCACGCGAAAAACCTCGAGACGTTTTCGGTGGCGTTTGCAGGCACTAGTGATTTGGGGATGGAGTATGTGATGAGAGGCTGCCCGAAACTGAGGAGGGTCGAGATACGAGACTGCCCGTTTGGAGACAATGCGTTGCTTTCGGGTTTGGCCCAATACGAGTCGATGCGGTCGTTGTGGATGTCGGCTTGTAATGTGACGACCGACGGTTGTAAGAAGTTGGCCGACGAGATGCCGAGATTGAACGTTGAGGTGATCAAAGATGACGGTGGTGAAGATGGCAGTGCCGATAAGGTTTATATCTATCGAACCGTTGCTGGACCAAGAACCGATGCTCCTCCGTTTGTTGTGACACTTTGACTGAACGTCAGGCGGGCCTAGTGCTCGAGAAACGCTGTCGATGCCTGAGTTTCCGATGCGAAAAACGTCTGTAGGAACGTATTTATATTTTGATTTGGGTTGTTTTGCGACTCTAATGAGGTAGAACAAGAGAATGTACTTCGGAGAATCATTTGTTATTTTAAATTATGATATTTGATATCTTTGACCCAATTTGTATAACTGGTTGTTTGGTTGGTTTTTTATTAAGTCTTGTATGAATAAAGCTGTCTGTATGGATTAATTTGTCTATATAGATTGAAAAAGATTTTTGTTCTCTTGGGGTTTTTCATAGATGGAATAAGCGTATTTTTTTAATTTGGATGATCGGGTTTGGGATTTTTTTGGTTATCTGCATAAAACTTTCTCTAGAAGCTTACGAAATAAGTCACTACCAAATGATTATGTATATTTGACCCAATAAGGTGCGAGTCCCATTAAACTTCTAATAACAAACATGCTCTGAGAAAATATTGATCTGGTTGATCTAAAAAAGGATTAAAAGATCGGATTAGTCCGGGATCGACTTCATCCACTTTCGGTTCTTCCAAGCTCTACTTGGTGCAAAAAAAGAAACGAGTTTTAATCTGATCTGATTCATATATATATATATATATATATATATATATATATATATGAAAAATAGGGTTGAGTTTCGATAAGAATGAGGGTTAAAGTGAGAAGTTCAAAAAGGAATATCTCTCCATAGATGCACGTCAGGATGACATGGCATCGAGATACACTAGATCAATCCCCTTATCAAGCGTGATTCATGGATGAGTTTGAGATTACAGGTGATCAAGGGTCTAGATCCCTTCTTATACTTCTTACCCTAACTCTCCTTATCACACGATACTTCGCCATAAAAAAATTCAAACAGAACCCTGAAAAGAAAAAAAAAAAAAAACACTCATCAGAATCATTAGATTATGATGATTTAAAAATATTGCTATGAACACCTTTTAAAAGAAAATAAAAATGTTTTTTAAATCAAAAATTAACGAAATATAATAAATATTGAAGCGAACCAAATTCCACCAAAAAAAAATGGGCCTTAAGTTGGGCTTCAAATTCCTGGCTCCTGCCATGAGCATTGGGCTTTATACTCCCACTATCGGGCCACTTTTTACTCGGGCCGGGTTAGATCGTAGGTTTATCTGGTGATTTTTTCGTCTATTGGACTTTCGTCCTTATGTATGCAACATTCCGTTGTTTTACATAGCAGGACGACATTCGTAATGCTCAAGGGTTACATACGGTCTCGTTCTGATAATGAGCCACAAAAGCTTTTTCTGAACCTTTTTTACGGAAGGGACAAACCCGTTAGAAAAGCGATCTTAGACAACTATTTTTATTTTTGAAAAAATAGACGAACATAGGTAAATATGCTAGGCCCGACCCGGCAGTCTCGAGCCAACAAACGATAATGACCGATTTTTTACAAGTGACGGGTCTTCACAAAAACAATATGTCTATATACCAGGGTAAAGGTAAGATTTTTGTATGTATCATACCTTTCCGTAAACCTGTATCATCTGGGATTTACTGGATACGTTTGGTTTTAATAAATTACCTCATTATGTCTTTATTAACGGGTTTTATTACCGTTCAATCATTTCATTTTCTCAAGTTCAATGTTAACGAGATTAGTCATCAATTCTGTTGTTGTGGTCGGACTCTATTATGGATTTCTGACGATGGTAGCAACGGGGATTTTTATTGTAGCTCGACCTTTCCTTCTGGGGGTAGGAAAATCATGATCGAGATAAAAACGATTATTCAATATGGTCATTTATTTTGAAACGAGGGGCAGAGACCGACTCTATTATTATATAACTAGAAGGGTACTCGTGCAATGCAACGAGATACATCTTTATTTTAATATTTCGTTTTATTATTTATCTCAGTCGATGTTAGAATATGGTCTTATGTGATTTTGAAAAAAACGATAATGTTTTTATTTTTGAATAAAATGTAAATTTTAAGATATTATAAAAATTCGACAAAAATATATCGATATTAGTATTAAATTAACTATTTAAAATTTCTTTTTTTTTTTTGTATAATTTTTTATTATAATTTAATTTAGATTAAATAACGAAGTAATTTATATTTGGTTTAATAATATAATTTTTTATAAAGATAATAATTGATTATTTTGTTAAAACTCGATAATTATTCTAATTATATTTTAGATTTTTTATATTTTATATAAGATGTTTATCCTCTATTTGATTATGTTTATCCGCAGTTAGTTACACGAATTCAAATATGAAGTTTTAATGAGTTGTACTTATACATAATTTACTTGTAATATTGAATTTTAAGTAATATGCATCAATATACAATACTTTATGGATAAAAAATGGTTTTTAAGAATTTCTGTCAAATATTTTATAATATAATATAGATAAACATTTAGTAAATAGGGAGGGGGCATGCATATTTAATTTCCATCCCTACAAATTATGGTGGGGAAAATATAATTAAGAGAAATTTCCATGCAATGAAACATAAATATTAAATGAGTATGTCAATAAAATTGAGGTTTTAATGATTTTTTTTTGTTGGTTGGATATTGAAATAATAAATAACTCAATAATGTCTATATATATAATTTATATTTAAATAGTAAAAACATATACTATAATATCAGTAAAAATACCAAAGGATTTTTAGCCTAGTGGTATCGCAATCTCTAGCCTCTTAGGAGGTCAGGGGTTCAAATTTCACCACAAGTAAAAAGAGTGTGTGAGTTTATTTGTTGCATTTGCCGTATATAAATATTATATATTTCAAAAAAAAAATATTAGTAAAAAATAATATGAAATAAAAATCTACCAAAAATGATGGGTGCATAATATTGAAAGATTCCCCGCCCGATGCTTTGTTAATGTTTTGAAAGCGCCCACGATCTATATCTATGTTAGCAGCTATCATTCGGGAGCTGTTTCTTTTCTCGATCTGATCTCGTACGCAGACGGATAGAAATGCCTTGAGACTATACTTGCAAGTGTACCAATACTCCGTTTTAGGTTACAATCTTATATAAGTTGGGATTTTTCATGAAAACAAAATGTATTACTTTTGGGTCTTGAATAACTATCAACGGATATTAGCAACAAAAAAAAAAAAAAAAACAGTTGTCACAAATCACATCAGAGTTAGTTCAAAAGTCAACCTTACAAACATTCACCTCTCGAACAAATTACTCTTCTGCTTTAAATACTGCTTCAAATAAAATATATTGTACAAATGCACATGGCCTAGACTTTTTCTGGTGGTTTCGACCAGGAGGGACAAAAGAGAGATGCTTTCTGTCAATCGAAAGCAGATGAGTAATAGAAAGGAAGGACCCGTGGGTCTTCCAATTCCGTTTTTAGTGAGTAGAAAAATGCTCGTACCTTTTTAGGCCTAGTTCGGACTTTGAGTTGAGAAAGGGCCTGGTTGGACTTTTATAAACCGAACTTTTTGGGCTTTTTTGATCCTAACTGGGTTTTTCCAGACCTTCCTCCAAAATTTCGGCCTAGCTCATACAGGGATTCGGGCTCACTGGGCCCGGGAATTTTCAAGTCAGATCTTGGACAAGGTTTCGAGTTTGAGCTTTTCTTATTTTGCATCTTCATACTGAATTTGTTTGGTTGAGATTTAAAAGAATTTGTGAATACTATTAAGAGGGTGTTTGGGATTGCTTATTTGAAACAAATTATGCTAATCTACAAAAGCACTTATCAACTTAATATAAGTCATAAGGGTTTAACTTCTTTAAAAAGTTTTTATTACCGGTTTGACACAAGTATAAGATGTTTATCCAAATACTTAAAAACGCTTATTATCGGTATCACACCAAAATAAGTCAATAAGTTGCTTTTATAAGCAATCTCAAACACCCTTAAAGGTAAAAGAAGTGAAATGGGTGAGATTACTATTTTGCCCATCCAATGGAGTTGCTTCATAGTCGTAGTCAATGTTTGTATTAATTAAAGAAAATTAAAAATATAAAAAAAGGGAAAATGGGTAATGGAATGGTGGTCCTTACTCTTTGGAAATATGGTCCAATATTTGAATTATTTCATTAATTGAAATATTTTATTTAAAAATATTAAAAATTCTCATAAATTACTGAGTTTTATAAAACCAGTTGGTAAAGAAACAAAACGACTTTTCTTAAATACACAACATGTTAACGTTTGTATCTTGCGGGAAACGGGTGCGAACCCATCTGCTGGCCTCAGCTGTTTTACTCACCTCTGAAATTTCTTCAGTTGGTAAATGAACGGAACGATGTTGTTAAAACACGCAAGATGTTCAAGTTCGAACCATCAAGAAGGGTATAAACCTATCCGCTAGCTTCGGCCATTGAATCGGACAATTAGCTGATTTCAAGGGCAGGTTCTGTATAAAGCTGGTCAAGTTGCCAATAATCAGACAATTAGCTTATTTTAAAAATATGCGAGAAGTATGCTTCGAGGGACAAACAGTCAATTATTGATCTGTTTATAGCTTGTTGGATAGAAGAATAATGAATGCCGTATTATTGATTTCAGATAAAAAAAAAATTCAAAAATATGTTTTAAAATTTTATTTGTACAACTAATTATTTCCGATTAATCTTTAAAAATAATTATTTTTAATAAAGGAATATTAAAATCCCCTTTTAATTTAACTGAGCCAAAGCCTTAGATGAAGAAAGAAAATGTAAATAAACCATAAGGGTGGTGCCAGATTGGTTTGAGATTAGACCCTAAAGATCAAAAATGTCTGGAGGTTTCAGGTTCAAATATGTGGAATAAAAATTCTCTTGTGGGTTTGGAGGGTCAAATGTGGTGACTCCGAGCTACTTGCAAAACAAGTGGTCGTTCTGGGATTAGTCGGCTCGCTTAACGGGTTAAGTATCCAATTTAATAAAAAAAGAAAATGTAAATAAAAATAAAATAAAAAAATTATTTTATAAATAATACAACCATAGAGGAACGTTCAAATAAAAACCATCCAATTTGTACAAACCGTGAAAACCACATTCAACTAATCATAATTTTTCATTTGTTCATTTTTTTTGTAATTATGAGAGGTTGATTAACCATTTTTATTGTGGAGGGTCTTAATCATGGATATTATCATCCTCATTATTTTAATTTTAGAGAAATACATGAAACAATTTCATTAAAATTTTATTAAGTATTATATGAAACAAATTCATCAAAAAAAGTATTATATGAAACAATTTCATGAAAAAATTTCATAAGATTAAACAATGAAATCGACGTATGAGTGTGGTTTGTACGGTTTGTACAAATGAGGGTGATTTTCATTTGATCGCTCCTCTACAACTATATTATATAAGGTAAATTGAATGAAAAAAATAATGTACTTTAACTTTATTCTTATTTTGGGTAACGTATTTTCAAAACTTTCATTTTGGACCCTAAGATGTAAAATTTTAAATATCTAAGTACCCAGGTAACCGGTTGAAACATTAACCGGTTACCATGCTAATGTGACGAATGATGTGGTATCTGATTAATGTTTCAGCAAATAATTCTGAGTTAGATACCACATCACTCGCCACATCAGTATGGTAATCGATTAATGCTTCAACCAGTTACTCAGATATTTAAATGTTCAAAACTTTATATTTTAGATACCGAAATGAAAGTTAAAAAAAAAAGATTATCCAAAATAAAAATCAAATAAAAATACATTATTTTTTCATGTAATTTACAATTTTGTTATAAAATCTGATGAAGATATATTGATTTGTGATTCTTATGTTTGTATAAAATATAAGTAAATAAAAAATTAATATTTTTAAATAAAAAATTAATATTTTTTAATTTCGGTTTTGAAACTTTCAAATATATATATTTCATTTATTATATATAAATCCAATGACGTTTTGTAGACGTTGATGAAAAAGGAAAGGCGAAATCCAAAATATCTTTTTTTAATTAAAAATAATATAATGGAATATATTAATAAAAAATAAGTGTAATAATTGACAAGAAAATATATTTAAAATTTAATTTTCAAAAATAATAATGTCGAGATATTTGAGTAAATACTCATACAAAACTTCTTTTACGTGTG
>NC_037541.1:595092-615092 GCF_001531365.2 Cynara cardunculus var. scolymus | reverse complement strand
AAGGATAAGTTATAAAGCCCGCAAAAAAAGTTCTGGGTTTGCAATATTACACCCGTTTGACAAAAAGATTGGTTTACGCCCACCCTGAGCCCATAAATAATCACATCTAGACAAAGGTTCAATCCTTTACAAACAGATGAAGTTATAAAAAAAAAAAAAAAAAAGACAACTCCAAAAAGAAAAACTTAAAACCTGTTAAATGCAGATCCAAAAACGTTGATCTCCCACGATCTATAGCTATTGGCTATTAGAATTTTGACTTCATTTGTGTGAGTACAGACTTGAACAAGCTATATCGGAAGGGATGGATTTTAAGTATATTTTCATTGGCGTATTTATGATATTTCGCTTCAGTAAGATCACAGGTATAGAGTTGAAACTCAGTACATCTAAACCATCTGAGAAATATTTCAACCCTTTAAAGAAAGGCAGTAGTGTCAATTCAGTAATACTTGACGACGATAATTTAAGTTTTATGTAGAATGCAAATGGTCTAATCACATGTGATTCACTTTACTTTGGCCGTGACTTGAGGTCGCGAGCCACGTTGCGCGCTCACACCCTTCTGTTGACAGTTAATGTAAAATCAGATATGATTTTGCATGTGATTTGACTGTTTTCATGTTCTTTTATTATGTTATTTTCCCCCCTCTCTCTATATATTGATGACATAAAGTCAAAGGATATGTGTGGTTGGTTATGGAACACAAGACCGATAGTTTTCGTTGTTATCGTGTCACAATCTTTTTCGAAACATGTCTACGACAATTATGTTTTTTTATTTCTTACGTCAAGCGAAAGTATGACTAGATTTGTTTTAGTAAATGGAAGAAAAATAACATTAAAACGAGAGAAAAATGGTATATTTGAATCGTATCAGCTACAACAAAATTTGGGTTTTTATGACACATAAATGTCTAAGTGTTCTAATAAACTACTTTATAGGACTTGAGTTTATAATACGAAACAATAACACGTTTTATTTAAAAATATTGCAATAAGCTTATAAGACATTTTTAGTGTCTTAACAAAAAATTATGATATTTTTAAAATAAAGTGTCGTATTAGCTTTTTATAAGACACTATTTGAAAAAGTGTGTTATAAAAAAACCGGTGTTTTATACAAGGATGTGACTATAGAACATTTTTCAAAAGCGTCCTATAAAATAATTGATACGACACTTTATTTTAAAATGTCCTAAAAACTTGTTAAGAGGTTCAAAAACGTCATATGAACTTATTACAATACTTTTTAGATAGAACGTAAACTTAAATCTTATGAAGCGGTCTATTAGAACATTTAAACATTGTTAGAGTCCAGTAAAACCGATTTTGTTGTAGTGGTTTTAACCAGTACGATCAATTCTTCAAAAACTCATATCGTAATTAAAACATGGATGTTGATTATCTTTAATACAGACGTCGACATGTCCTCAGTAATACAAACGACTTTATAGTGATAATATCTGAAGAAAATAAGGTCATAACTGGTCTGACACGCTTAAAGATGATTGGGTAGGATTCACACAATTCAGTCCACCAACCAATTTGGTTGATTAGACTTATGAAAGAAGCCACCACGTAGAAGGTCTACGTCCATCGTTTAGATTTATCTACGTCTATTGATAAAAGAAACATAATAATAAATTACTGTTATAATTGGTCATCTCCCAAATAACAGTATTGTTCAGGACCGACCCTCCCAAGTCCCAACCAAACTTGATAATACCCATTTTTACAAATAAACGAAGACTCCAACGATCACATTATATGGAAAAAAACGACATAAAACAAGTAAACGACTACAGCTGTTAGCTTATCGATAAACCGAAAGGCAAGTAGAAAACATGTGATGAGACAAAATGCACCATTACAAAACCACTTGCACCTTGATTTGGAGATGGTGACATGGTTGGAACCATTGGGTGCACCATTGGAGGTGCTTAGCTCCACTTTTGGTCCATGTATTTTGTTTGTGAAAGACTCAAAGTCAATAGTAAATGGTCAATAGTCAACACTCGTTGCTCTTTCCTTCCCCTTTCATACCTCAAATTTTTCCAAAAGTGTTTTCAATCAACATTTCCATAAATAACTTTTTCTTTTTCTTTTTCTTTTTCTTTACACACTACAAATAAATTAAATCAATAATAGAAGTGTACTCGTGCAATACAGCAAAATATATCTGGATTTTAATGTTTCGTTTTATTTTTTTGGTCTCTGTTGATATTATAATACGAATTTATGTGATTTTGAACAAATAATAATATTTTTTTTAAAATATAAATTTGAAAATATCATACAAATTAAAAATATATATATATATATATATAAATCCTCATTTTTTTGTGTAATTTTTTAATTATAATTTAATTTAGGTTTAATGACGAAGTAATTTGTTTTTGGTTTAATAATATAATTTTTATAAAGATAATAAGTATTCTGTTAGAACTCAATAATTATCTTACTTATATTTTATATATATTTAAAATGAGAATTTTATCATGTATTTGATTATATTTATCTACAGTTAGTTACACGAATTCAAATATGGAGTTTAATAAGTTGTACTTATTATGCACAATTTACTTGTAATATTAAATTTTAAGTAATATGCATCAATAAACAATACTTCATATATAAAAGATGGTTTTTAAAAGTTTTTGTCGAATGTTTTATAACATAGTATAGATAGTTAAATAATAAAATACAGAAAATCTTTAAATATTTTTAGTATATTTTAAAACATTTATCTTATTCTTAGAAAAAAAAAATTCAACTTTATAATTCATTACTGTATACATACTATAACAACTTGTCTTACGTGGATAGAAAATTTGATTTGTGAGTTTCTTATAATTTCAAAGTTATAGACTAACAATAACTTGCATCGTAGTTTTAAGTTGAATTTGAAGTTATTGGGCTAACTCAAAACTTTAGGCTTGGGACATTACAAACGGTATGTACCATCGGGATGGTGGGGCACATCTCACCGAGCATGACGAGTTCCTGAGGGAGGATGTTTGTGCATCTTAGGCGAATCCCACATCGTTGATGAACAAGAAGGAGGATGCTTCGAAAACGTGACGATAACATCAGAATTTGAAGTAAGGAAGTTTGTAACAGCCTGTTTCACGTAGGTAGAGAACTCGATGTGAGATCCTTATAAATTCAAAGTTGCGGGATAAAAGTAATATTCTTCATGATTTTAAGTTGAATTTAAATTTATTGGGTCTGAATGTTGCTTTGGTCTACTGGGCGTTACACGTACAAGTTACAACTTGTTAACACTTAATGGTTGAACCCTATAAAACTAACTGATAAAACATGTTCAAATACGATATATGAGCCCTACTAATACGACGGAGGATATGTCAAAGCATGAATCAAGATCGAGGGTTCAAATACAATATATGAGCCCTACTAAACCACAAAGATGGTGGCTGATTTGTTTGAGCTTGACTCCAAAGATCAAAAGTAATAGAAGGTCTCAGGTTTAAATCCAAGAAGGAATAAAAATCCCCTTGTGACTACAGAGGTTCAAATGCGGTGACTCCGGGCTATCTGCAAAGCAGGTGGTCGCCTTGGGATTAGTCGGCTCGCATAACGGGTTGGATATTCAGGTTAATAAAAAAAATTATATACCAAGAAAAAAGAGAAGAATAAAAAGTCTCCAACAATACCACAAAAGAAAAACACCACGACATCCGTACGGAGTAAACCAGACAAGAAATAAAGAAAACCCAGCAACAACAAAACTGATTCTGTATAGCAACAAGATCCTAACTAAAGCTAAAAAAAGGGGTTTGGAGACTCAAACGAACAGGAAAAGGGTACCTAACGACACGAACTTAATAGAGCACAACATCTCCAGATGAGTGAGGATGAATGCGAATCACCCTCGAGGATCATAACACCAATCTGTCCAAGAAAGTTGAACGTCTTTTACTCTATGAGATTTCCAACGAAACGGCGTTAGTTGAGCCTCAAATGTTAACTCAGAATGATACTTCTAAAAACACCCAGTTGTTGCACGAATTTACTTATGGAATAAAAAACACTTTATAAATTGAAATAAAACATATTTTTTACCAATAAATTATTTGATATTAATTTATATAAAATAATATTTAAATGCAGTTTTGTTATTATTTATTAATATTTTTTTATGATGATGTATGAATTAAGAAATTAATTATAAATTATTATAATTGGGAATATTTTTTAAATAATTTTTAAATTAAAAAATGATTGTTTAAAAATTGTATTATAACTATGAATGATGATATATCCCGACTCGGTCGGGAACTCGGCTCATTCGATCTGAACAGGGATGGAGATTTCCTGCTAAAACGGGTACCGGGACTGCTGTCGGGGATCCTAATAGACTCAAACCGAGGTTGGGGGCAGGTGTCGGATAACATATTTCCCGACCCATCCCGTATCCGGTATATAATTTTATTAATATATTTTATATTTTATATATATATATATATATTATTTTCTAAAATTAGGTGTTGATCAGACACGAGAATCGGAGTTTGACCAAAAAACAAACTTGGAACGGGATATTAATCTCTGTACTCGTCGGGAACCAGGGTCGGGGACCTTTCATAGAAATCGTGGCTGGGCCGAGCCGAGGATTAGAAAACTCGCTTCATCCCTGTCCGTTGCCATGCCTAATTATAACATATTTTTAAAAGTTTTTTGCTAAATATTTTATAATATATTGTTGAAAACACTTTTAATAGTAAATACAATTTTAATCGAATTAAATAATATTTATTGTTTTTATCCATTACAACAAACCAACTAAAAAACGGTAACGTATTAATGAGATGGATTTTGGCCGGCCAATTCTGCTTTCCTAAAATAGTAATTTCGATAAAGATGATTAAATTCCTATTTTACCCCTAGAGGAAGAGGTTATTTACGGAATTATATAAAAGGAAGTGGCTCGTGAGTAGGTGGGACCATGGGGGCTAAGCTGTAAAAGTGGAAAAGTTTACCATAAAATCACGCGTTTCCCAGATTTCCAGCCCACCGACGGCCCATTAACTCCGTCATTATCCGTTCACCGATCATAATTATCCCCTATTCCTCCACGTCACCGTTTATGACGTCATTTTTCTATTTAATTTAAAAAACTAAAATCAAGCTTTAAATGAAAATGGCAAATTAAAAGAAAACGTATCGTATTTTAACTTAGTTTCTATTTTGATTAACGTGTTTTTAAAACTTTCATTTTGTTACCTAAGATATAAAGGTTTAAACTTTGGAGTACTTGGGTAACCGGTCGAAACATTAATCGGGTAATCGTATACCACATAACTCGTCACATCAACATGGTAACCGGTTGATGCTTCAACCGGTTACCTGAGTATTTAAATGTTTAAAACATTAAATTCTATGTACCAAGTTTTGAATGTACGTTACCCAAAATAGGAATCAAGTTAAAGTACGTTACTTTTTTCATGCAATTTGTCCTTATAAAAAAAAAGCTTTTCAACAGGTTCAAGTTTTTGATTCATTTTTTAGTCATTTTTCTTCCCAAATTTCAAAAATATCATTACCTTCGTAAATGACACCTTTTCAATTTGTGAAAGTGTCAAAATGTAAAAAAAAAAAAAAGTTTCTGAATCAGGTCTACAAGTACAGAGACCAAATCTGTAAATTAGATAAAGGTCTACAAGTGTCACTTCTGTCACTTGTGGAAGTGTTGGGACTAATTTACAAATTTGGTCCCTACACTTGTAGATCTGGTTCAGAAACTTTTTTTTTACACTTTGGATAATTTCATATAGAATGTCTCATACTTTCTTCATTTTGGAGAGAATCTATTGAAGCAAAAAACCTGTTAAAAATTCGAAAAAAATCTTCATGTTAATTTTTTTCTTCCAAATACAGTGTACCAACCAATAATAATTGGTATGCAAAAATTTTATATCATGTAACAACCAACTATACTTGGTACCAACTTTTTTTGTTGATGCATGTTGGTACGGTTTTGTACCAACTAAAAGTTGAAATTACAAATTTACTTATATTAACATCTTTACCAACTAAAAAAAGTTTAGATAATTGGTACGGTACTGCCAGCCAATTAGGTTGGTACCAACTGAATTTGGTACCATTAAATTGGTTCGGTTGGTATAAGAATTGGTTGGTTTGTCATGATACAAAATTGACACTCCTAAATTTATGTTCCAGTTGATTCTCAAAAACTTAAAATTTGGCGACCACTCGTTTCGCGGGTAGTTGGAGTCACCGGATTTTAACCCCTGTGGCTACAAGAGGATTTTTATTTCTTATTGGATTCGAACTTGAGACTTCCAACCACTTTTGACCTTTGGAGCTCAAACCAATCGGACACCACCCTTATGGTTGTAATATAACATTGTTGTTATCTTTAAAATAAAGAATATTTTAAAATCATATATAATTTTTAAAGATTTTGAATTTTGATTTTCTATTTTTGATACAATTTCTCATCGAATAAATAAAAGCGAAAATATTTGAGCAAAATAAAACATTTAAATATGTTTCTAGAAGCAAAAAAAAAACATATTCATGTGTGTGTTAAATTAAAGATTATAAAATATATATTTTTATTATAATTTATCTAATTTAATTTATTATTATAATTTAGATATTTATATTTAAAAAATGTAAATATTACTTTAGTTTGATAAAGTAATTTTTTGTAAAAACAATGATAGAAAACTCTGTTATATTAGAGGTTATTTACCTAAACACTTACCCGATAAGCACTTATCGATAAAATTCAACATTATCGTTTATTTAATTGGTAGGATTTTATTCACTAAAACGCATCGTACGAAATAATTTATCTCGGTAAGCGCTAACCATGGTAAGAGTCTCGTCCTCACTTCCCAGGTAAGACTCTCGATTCTTGTCTTCGCTCTTACCAAGAAAGATTTTTAGTCCTTGTCATATTCATCCGGCAAAGTAAACTGATTTGGTAATCGACACCTTAATAGAACTCAGTAATTTTATTATATTTAAATTGTTTATTAGTTGAGTATTAATTGTTTTTATAGAATCCAAATAATACTGAAACGTGACGTGTAACTTGAAATTTAAGTAATTACATTATATATAGAAATATTTCATAATAATATTTATATTATATTTTTCATATATCATTATTAAATTATAAATTATGTGAGAATATGTTGTCAAGGTAACCGTTGCTTAAAATAAAAGGAAGTAGTTGCATTTTAAGTCAACGATATTTTATTTATTTTTTAAATAATATTAGATAATATAAATCAAATCCAATTTTCTTTTCGGTTTTTAAAATTAATATAAAAATGCAATCATTATTATCTTGAATTTAAACAGATATATAACAACGTTAATATAAACAATAATTATAAAATTATCACTATGCAACTTTAAAATATTAGATAATTAGCTTATAAAGTTGTTCAATGAACATAAATTAGTCTTATGGGTCTCATGAAAAACCTTTGGTCTCGCGTGAACCCAACCATATATATATATATATATATATATATATATAGGGTATATTTCTTTTACAACCTTGTGTATTTGTACAACCCTTGCAACCCAATTAATTGAGATATTTATAGAAATGATAAGAGTTCATTTATTATGATTTGAATATTTATGGAATATAAATAGAGTTTATTAATTATGATTAATACTTTATATTAGGAAACAGTCAAAACTTCTATGAAATTACATATTCATCAAATGAAATTGACAGTTAAGATTGGGTTGTATTGATTGTACAAATGACAAAGGTTGTATAATAACCAACCTATATATATATATATATATATATATATATATATAAAAGTCATAAATTTGTGGCATTTTATAACTCTATTAAAGTAGTGATAGATAATAGGTTAAAAGTGTAAAGGGAATCATGGGAAAAGATTTGGTAATAATATTGTATATATCCAAATGATGTCTTTTAAGTCACACACATGACCTCAACTCTATGACTTTTATTTTTATCCAACCAATATTTTTTGACCCATTTATTTATTTATAATTATTAAAATGTAACATATTATTTTTTAAATTCTATCTTTAGCATGGGTATATATGTCATTTAAATTAATATTTCATTTAATTATATATATATATATATATATATTATGTAAATATGTACACATACAAATACACGTAACTGAAAAGGTGTTCACTAAGATGATCACGAAAAAACTGCAAAATCCACTCCCATAAAATAGCACGTGTCACTCTGTCATTAGCTGATGATTTTAGGAAATAGGCATGGCAACAGGGAGGGATGGGACGAGTTTTGTAATTCCTGGCCCCAGTTTTTAGTCATAGCCCCCGGCCTAGGTCCCTAACGGGTACGAGGATTAATATCCCGTCTCCGATCAAATCTCAGTCAAACTCCATGAATAATATCTGTTAGTTTGAATCTACCTGGGATCCCCGACACCAGCCCCGTTTTGAGTAACATCCCCCGACCCCGTTTTGAGCCTACCGGGGATCCTCGGGACTGGGACCTGTTTTAGTGGAGAATCCGCATTCAAGTTGGGTGAGACGAGTTCCCCACAGGTCGGGACAAATTAGTAATTAAAAATATAGAAATAATTGATATGGTTAATAATAATTCTAAATAATTAATATTAACTATCATTAATTAGTAATTATTATTAGTAATATTAGTATTAATTAATATCTATTAATTATTAGTATTTAGTAATAATTAGTATATTATAATTAATATTAATAAATAATAATTTATATTAATTAAAATCATAATTGGAAAAAGTGACAATAAGCCCCAAAAAATTAACGTTTCAATAAGTTAGCTTATATTCATACAAACATGTACCAAAAAAATAAGTTATCTTAGGTTTGCCAAAAAAAAAAAACCAACATATGTTTTATATTATATAAATATCATGTATTTCGTGAACTTTTTATTTAGAAAATTTAAAATAGAATAAGGGGTCGTTTACCAAACGTTTGCTCAGGTAACTAAACACCAAGTCATTTTACCTTATCAGATGAATATGATAATGATTAAGAATCTTACCCGCTAAGAGCGAGACAAGAACCAAGAATTTTACCCGGTAAGTGAAGACGACGACTCTTACTACGGTAAGCGCTTACCGGGTAAATTGTTGCATACGATACCGTTTTGGTGAACTAAAATCTTATCCAATAAGTAAATAATAATGTTAAAACTTATCGATAAGTGCTTACCAAGCAAGTGTTTAGTAAACGACCCCTAATTAAATTATGCAAAATAATTGTTATTACCAAAAATACACATCAGAGAGTAATCTAAAATTACAAGTGAATGTCACACCTACCAGTCAAGTGAATGTCTCAACAATATATGCAGCTAACCAACATATACGCCCCCAATAAATAGGGGTCCAAATTTTACCTTGAGTAAATTACATTCTTGGTCCCTGTAGTTTATGTGTTTTAGTATTCTTGGTCCTCCATGGTTTATACGTGTGTGTGTATATATATATATATATATATATATATATATATATATATATATATATATATGTGTGTGTGTATAAGGGTCTAATCAAATGAGAACTGTTTAGTTTGTAGTAACCGTGAGATCCAACATGAACCAATCATTGAAGATAACTAATATGATTTCTTAAAATAAGTAGAAAGGTAAAATAGTAAAATTGTGTTGAATGTTAAATTTACTTTAATTAGTTTAAAATTCTAATTTTGAATTTAATTAGTTGTCTCTCTCAGTCTCGTAAATGGATTGATGAGTTCCCTCCTTCTCCTTTAACTCCGGTATTGACCTTCATTTTCTCCGGTGACCACAACATCTACTCACTGTTCATCATATGCCCTTCATAAAGCGTCGATTCCTAGAATAATCGAACAACATGATTTTTCTTTAAATCTAGATCTGCATCGCATATAGATATGGAAAACTTACAAGGTTTTCTTTCATTTTCAGAAACCGATTAGGAACCCAAATTTCGTGTTCCCCGTCGTCACTGGAAAGTTGTTCCCCTTTTTGTCCCCGTCTTATCACCGATGAGGGGTTTCGCTGGAGTTACATCACACTAAAACTCCATAACTCTATCTTCATCGAAATCTGATCTAAAAACTATTGTATGTATCAACGTGATGATCCAAGCGCTTTGGTTAAATTTAGATATCTAGAACAATGATTTTTATCAATTTTTGATTGTGGGTTTGGTTTTTGAATTTTGGGATAATCGATTAAATTTAGATTATGGGTTTGATTTTTTATTTTTTTAGGGTTTGGTTTGGTATCGTAGTTGGTATCATAATGGTATCTCAATGGGTATCACATTGTGTATCTTTAGGGCTATCGATTAAATTTAGATTATGAGTTTGATTTTGTTTTTAAGGTCTGAGGTGGTATCATAGTTGGTATCACAATGATATTACAGTGATATCACAATGGGTATCACATTGTGTATCTTTGTGATTACTTGATATTGTCCGGAATAATGGCCGAAGATCCGAGGTCGGAGAGAGGAGAGAGAAGGTTTTAAAATACCTAAAATGCCCTCTAATTATAATTTTAACTTAAATTATCAAAATCACTAATTTCCTAATTTATTCGTTGATTTGTGGTTGAAATTGAATCTCATAGTTATCACAAACTAATCAGTTCTCCCTTAAATGGGCCCCTGTATGTATGTATGTGTGTGTGTGTGTATATATATATATCTGTGTGTGTGTGTTTGTATTTGTATAGAATATAGAGATGTCAGGAACGAGCTTGCTAACCAATTGCACAACGGAATCAGTATTGAAATTTTGTGAAAACGGCAAAATTTTCACGTCATTTACAATTTTCTTAGGAAGAAAATAATCAATGATTTAATATCCAAAGTTTTAATATAACTGAAATTATAGAAAAAAAGAATGATCACACATGCTAACACCTTGCTCCGTCATTAGTTGCATGAATCACATATGAGCAGTATTTGTGATTAATATAACTGCTTACGGATTATTTGTGGTTATCTAATAGTTAATTAATGTAACTAAGAATTACAAACGTGTAAAACACGATAATTACATTTCACCGTCTTATGTTATACATTTTACTGGTGTCAAAAATAAAATCATCTGTATGTGGTGTGATCGCATAGGCAGAGCTATATGATTCACGAGATGGGCATACAGATACCTCGAAACTTTTTATTAGTATAAAAATAAAAATATGTATGATAATTAAATTCTATAGATTTTTTACGGGACGATGAATGTAGTTATTTTGTTTGAAAAATAGTATGATATATCAACCCAACCCAATCCAACGCGAAATAACTTAATCCGAAGCAACCCTATCTAATCGAGTTGTAAAATTTTCAAACCGTAGGTATTGGATTGATATTGGGTTACTATTATTTGAACCCAACTCAACCCAATGAACCCGATATCATTTTATTTCTTGATTTAATATGATTGTTGAAGTTTTATTAATATATACATTAGACAATTACTCTGTCACGTAAGTTCTTTATATACACATATTTTCAATCTATTCACATCTCTATATAACTCATTCATATATATGTTCAGTAACTGTGAACATATATATATGTAAATTGAGAAAAATAATTGAATGTGATATACGTAAAAGTATTGTATCAAATGGTTGATGATGAAAAAGAAATTATGAGTAGATAAATTACATATTCAAGTTTAGAATAATATTTTAATGTACTAAAGTATCAACCCGACTAACTCGACCAACTCGTACATAAACTGACACAAACGCTCACGGTATTAAAAAGTTATACAATATATTTGACCTAATTGTAAGAACTCAAAAGTTAACATTTAAACAATTATATATATGTGAGAGATGGAATTTCAAATACAAACCACGCAAACCAATCTCAACCGTTCATTTACTATAATGAATGTTTGGTTTCTGGAATAAATACTCAGCCATTTGTGAACCTTCGGGTATTAATCCATATAGTAATTCCGATAAATTAATGCTACTTTTCCAGTACGAGATATTCATCATAGTAACTAGACGTTGCATTGATTTACGAATCATGACAAGAATTCTCTCTATATATAGAGAAAGAGCCGAATATTTCACATAGTGCTTTTAATCAATCTGATAGGAATCCGTGTTATCAAAGGATATCTTGACATGAATGATGATGTATTAAGAGCTAAATTGGCTAAAGGTATGGTTTGGATATCTAACGATCAAACTTGTTGAAGTAGTTCAACACATTCAGTACAACAAAATTGAGTTTATACGACATCCTGAATCTCTAAGCGTCCTAATAGACCGCTTTTTAGGACTTAATTTATAGGATCAAAATATAAAGTGTCATATCTAAATGTGTTGTAATAAGTTTATATGACCTTTTTTGGCATCTTAACAAGTTTTTTAGGACATTTTTAATACAAAATGTCGCATTAGCAACTTTATAGGACACTTTTAAGAAAGTGTCATATAAACTCATTTTTTATAGGACACTTTTAAGAAAGTGTCCTATAAACTCATTTTTTATAAGACATTTTTTTTCAAATAATGTTCTATAAAGTTGCTAATGGGAAGCTTTATATTAAAAGTGTCATAAAAAACTTATTACGACGTCAAAAAATGTCATATAAACTTATTACAACGCCTTTAGATATGACACTTTATTTTTTTGATCATATAAATTAAGTCCTATAAAGAAGTCTATTAAGACGCTTAAAAATTGGGAGTGTCTTATAAACTTAATTTTGTTGTAGTGATTATTGTACGTCGAACAGATAGTGGCACCGTTCGAGGCATTTCTGTAAGTCCTCGAAATGGGACGATGACGAACATGATCCAAACATTAATTGGGTGTGTATTAGCAGATGATATATATATATATATATATATATATATATATATATTATTTTACATTTATAAAATTTAGATGAAAAAGTAAAGTAAAATAACATGGATCCCATACATTGAAAATGGTATCATTTACACGTAAACTTTTCCTTCAAACCTCATAAATTTAAGACCCTACTTGCCAATAATTTCCATCAACTAATTAAAAAAAAGAAAAAAAAGGCAATTAATTATCATTTATTAATTCATAGGGTTGGGTTTATGTGAGACCAGTGGTTTTCCGTGAGACCATTTATGTTCATTGATCAACTTTATAAGCTAATATTCTAAAGTTGTACGGTGGCAATTTTGTGATTATTGAGAAGTCTCGTAGCAATTTTGTGATTATGAATGTTTAGATTTTAGATCTAATCCAAGGGTTGAGCATTGGTCTTACGGGTCTCACGAAAAACCTTTAATCTCACACGATCATAAATCTTAAATTCATAATTATTTAATTTTTATGTAGTGATTTTTATTTCATGTACATAATTCTAACACCCCACCCTCCCATCGCATGTTCGAAAACCAACCTTGAACCTGGATCTGCATCTTCGAGTTTATTGTCGTTGATCCAAACTAGCCAAGGACCCGAATTTCGATCACTGTCACTATTTGTTCGAGTACTCATTGTTGAATCAGGTTTGTCCGATCTCGTTGAGTCGGGTTTGCCTTAAACCGCTTCCTTTTGATCATCTCTTTCTTCGGTCGGAACTTGATATCCACACACACAGATAGATAGATAGATAGATAGATAGATAGATAGATAGATAGATAGACAGACAGAGAGAGAGAGAGAGAGAGATGGACAGAAGGAGGGATTCAATGACAAAAGGGAAAGCAAGGTTACACTATATCGTCGTTAAATAAACAGTGTAAGGAGGAGAGGTTGAGTTCGCCACGTAAATGATGTCGGGGGGATGTTTTGGTTCGTTCATTTGATATATAAAACATATAACGCATAGAAATTAAAAGAAGGGGGGCGACGCCCCTCATGTAAGAGACCCATGATGTACTTAACACCTACATGACTAACACGTTAACTCGTGGAACTGGTTTGGATTTCGAAACACAGTATATAAACCACTGCTATACCTTATGAATAGTAAATACGAAAACCAAAAAAAAAACATAAAAATAAAATCCCAAAATATTAAATTAAATAAAAACCATCAGAATCTCCAACTATAAAAGATTAAATTATTTTCATTTTTTTTTGACAGCTACACAAATTATAATTTCAAGATTTATTTTCAAGATTTATTTCAAGAAACCTCTATATAAACAACACTCACCATTCTCATACAATCCTCTCTTTCACCTTCATTTTCAAACCTGCAACTTTCTCCTCTACACCCCCCATCATCATCTCCCACACTTTCAAACCAAAAAAGTCGTCGCCATTATGGCCGGCGGTGGAATTCCAACCGCTCCCGGCGGTGATAAAGCTTACCCCGGGAACCTCACTCTTTATGTCACCTTCACCTGTGTTGTTGCAGCCATGGGTGGTCTCATTTTCGGTTACGACATCGGAATCTCCGGTAATAATGGAACTTTTCCGACGTAGTTTCTTGATTTTTCCGATCATGTTTCATGATCTTTGGAAAACTGAAATCTATCGTCTTTTTTTGTGTTTTTAGGGTTTCTTAAGATCGTATGATTTCTGGGTTTTTTGGCGATTGATCGATTTTTGTTTTGTAAAACCTCAGGTGGAGTGACGGCGATGGATCCGTTTTTGATGAAGTTCTTCCCGTCGGTGTACCGGAAACAGTCGGCGGATACGTCGACGAACCAGTATTGTAAGTTTGATAGTCAGACGTTGACTATGTTTACGTCGTCGTTGTATCTGGCGGCGTTGTTGTCGTCGTTGGTGGCGTCGACGGTGACTCGGAAACTTGGCCGGAAACTTTCGATGTTGTTCGGCGGTGTATTGTTTTGCGCCGGTGCAATGATTAACGGTTTTGCTCAGGCCGTTTGGATGCTTATTGTTGGTCGGATCCTTCTCGGGTTTGGTATCGGATTTGCCAATCAGGTATTTTTTTTTAAAATTCATTTTTCTTTTTCTAAAATTCATTAATTTTCCTCTTTAATTAAAATGCCGTTTATCAAACATTTATCTATACTCACTTACCGGGTAAGACTCATGGTTCTTGTCTCATTTTTACCGGGTAAGATTATTAGTCATTACCATATTCATCCGGTGAGTTAATGTGACTTAATAAACACTTACCAGGGTAAGTGTTTGGGAAACGGCCCCTAACTTTTTAAATCATAAGATCCAAATAGAGATAGAGAGAGAGAGAAAAAAATTCGTTTACAAATGGATTTCAAGTTGTGAACTGGGAGACAAAAGAGAGAGTGGCATTTGTTTCCGCCTGTTCACATTCATTATGAATAATAAATAAGGGGAGTTTCAGATACAAACCATGTAATTCTTACAAACCCTACAAACCTAATCTCAACCATTGATTCTGTTTATTTTGGAATTTAGAGACGGTTATAAAATACATGCATGGTTGAGATCGGTTTGTAAAGTTTGTAAGAATTACTTGGTTTGTAAAATAAACCGCCCCTAATGAATATGAACATTCATTAACATAACGATGAATAATATGATATTTTGATACATTATTCATAATGAATAACCAGCGAATATACGGGACATGTGGTCCACTCTATTTGTCCCCGACCCACAACCTAAAACGGGTTTGTAACCTAACCGTCCCCTATAAGCTCGTGTCTGTATGAAAAAGGACCACAACAAAATTAAAAACTTGAACGTAAATACATCAATGAGTATACAAGTTTTCACAGTTTATAATTTTCCTTGTGTTTTTGGACATAAGCATATATACATAAAAAAAATATATGCTTTTATTTTATTATTTTTGTTAATTGGGGAAATTAAATATATTTTATTCTACAATAATTATCCTTAAAACTAAATTAAAATGCATTAAAATGTAATGATTTTGTTTTTATTCTTATTTAATGTAATAAATAATAATTTATTTCAAATCAATGTAATAAAAAAATTAAATTTTAGTTTTTTTAAACTTTGTTATATTTAATTAGAAAAAATATTAATTTTATCAAATTAAATAGAAAAAAAGTTGAAACTTTATAAATTAATTGAGAAAAAGAAAATATTAATTAGAAATTAAATTAATTTTTTTTGTGTTTTATTATTAAAAAAATTTTAAAGTTAAAACTATAAACCGAAAAGAAACATACTTTGAATATTAATATTTTAAGGCAAATTGCATTAAAAATATCATACTTTAACGTGATTCCGATTTTAGAGAACGTATTTTCAAATCTTCTATTTTGATACCTAAGATGTAAAATTTTAAACATTTAAGTACCCGATTAACCCGTTGATATCAGCATAGATATCTTAATTCTGAGTTGGACACCACATCATTTGCCACATCAATATGGTAATCGGTTAATGTTTCAACCGGTTACCTGGTACATAAATGTTTAAAACTTTATATCTTAGATATCAAAATGAAAGTTTTGAAATTATATTATACAAAATAAAAATCAAGTTAAAATACGTTATTTTTTTATGTAATTTATTTTTTATTTTATACAATAATTATGGTTGATTTCTTTGTTTTTAATGTTTTTTAATTAACCTTGAAGTCTGTTTTTTCCTGACACAAGTGTTTTACTTTATTGACCAATCTCACAACTTGTTTTGAAAACAAATCTGTTTTCTGATTTTTTTTGTTTTGTTTTGTTTTGTTTTTAGTGAATTTAATTCAACTTGTTTTTATTATTATTTAAATATAATTGATTTAATTTTAATATATTAAAATATTAAATTAAAAATATCACCTACATGTTGTTGCCTCTTTTGCACATGTTGTTGCCTTGTTTGTTTTCAAATATTCCACAATCAAAATGCATACTTATGATAGCAACCCCTTGAAAAAATAGACTTTGACAATGACACCCTTTAAAAAACCCAATATATTTATATAAAATATAAACAATAAAAAATATATTTAAATATTTTTTTTTGTTTTAAAAATTGCAGTCTGTCCCACTATACCTTTCGGAAATGGCACCGTACAAGTACCGAGGGTCGCTCAATATCGGATTCCAATTGTCGATCACAATTGGAATCCTGGTGGCGAACGTGTTGAATTATTTCTTCAACAAGCTGGATGGGAATCTGGGATGGCGGTTGAGTCTCGGGGGTGCGGTGGTCCCCGCGTTGATTATCACTGTAGGGTCCTTGATCCTCCCTGAAACCCCTAACTCGATGATTGAGCGAGGTCAGAGTGACGAGGCGAAAACGAAGCTTCGTAGAATTCGAGGGGTTCATGATGTAGATGAGGAGTTCAATGATCTTGTTCACGCGAGTGAAGAATCGAGGAAGATCGAACATCCGTGGAGGAATTTGTTGCAAAAGAAATACAGGCCGCAGTTGACTATGGCTATATTGATCCCGTTTTTCCAACAACTGACTGGGATAAACGTTATTATGTTTTACGCTCCGGTTTTGTTCAAAACCATCGGTTTTGGTAGCGATGCTTCGCTTATGTCTGCTGTGATTACCGGTTCCGTAAACGTCCTAGCAACTTGTGTTTCGATTTACGGTGTTGATAAATGGGGACGCAGATTTCTTTTCCTCGAAGGAGGCACTCAGATGCTCATTTGTCAGGTTTGTATGCAACTTCATAGTCATTCAATAAAATCGACAATCGACCCTCCCACTAATTCATCACAATATGTATTGCAGAGTTGTATTATACAACTCTGCAATACATTTTGAGATGCCAATGTGTCATATATTATGTCTTTATTTTAATTTTTAATTTTTAATTTTTTTTGGATTAGGTTGCCGTTGCGGTTTTCATAGCGATCAAATTCGGAGTAAACGGAGATCCGGGCGATTTGCCCAAATGGTACGCCATAGTGGTGGTGCTCTTCATATGCATATACGTTGCAGGGTTCGCATGGTCGTGGGGCCCACTAGGGTGGCTCGTACCCAGTGAAATCTTCCCCCTCGAGATCCGATCTGCCGCCCAGAGTATCAACGTTTCCGTTAACATGATCTTCACGTTCATAATCGCTCAAGTGTTCTTAATGATGCTCTGCCACCTGAAATTCGGGCTTTTCCTCTTCTTCGCCTTTTGGGTTGTCATCATGACGATTTTCGTGTATTTCTTCTTACCGGAAACGAAGAACATTCCGATCGAAGAAATGGTGATCGTATGGAAGAACCATTGGTTTTGGTCGAGATTTATGGTGGATGTGGAGTATCCGAACGGAGTTGAATTAAGCAAAGGAGGCGATGTTGTTAAAAAAGTATAACTTTTTTCCCGAATTCAGTTGTTGTATTGTTTTAGAGATTTGTACGTTGTCTATTAATAGTTACGTCTTAAAAGATCGACTCAAAAAAAGGGTTTGACTTTTTAAAGTCCTAGTAAATATAAATTGGTTAATGGTGTTAAAAAGGGTAATGTGTAATTTGGCTCTTGAATATTTATTGTTTAGAATATTTATTTTAATGGAAATATCCCTTTTTATAGTGCAAAATTTAATTTATATTGTATTTTCTTATTTTTATTTTGTACAAATTGCATGAAAAAGTAAGTTACTTTAACTTCATTTTTATTTTAGGTAATGTATTTTCAAAACTTTCATTTTGGTATCTAAGATATAAAGTTTTAAACATTTAAATATTCGGATAACCGGTTGAAGTAAAATAACATGGAGCCCATACATTGGAAATGGTATTATTTACATGTAAACTTTTTCCACAAACCTCATAAATTTAAGACCCTACTTGCCAATAATTTTCATCAACTAATTAAAAAAAAAAGAAAAAAAAGACAATTAATTATCATTTATTAATTCATAGGGTTTGGTTCATGTGAGACCAGTGGTTTTTCGTGAGGCCATTTATGTTCATTGATCAACTTAATAAGCTAATGATTTAAAGTTGTACGGTGACAATTTTGTGATTATTGAGAAGTCTCGTGGCAATTTTGTGATTATGAATGTTTAGATTTTAGATCTAATCCAAGAGTTGAGAATTGGTCTTACGGGTCTCACGAAAAACCCTTGATCTCACATGATCCCAAGTGTTACTTCATAATTATTTAAATTTTATGTAGTGATTTTTATTTCATGTACATAATTCTAACACCCCACCCCACCCCCAACCGCATGTTCGCAAACCAACCTTGAACCTGATCTGTATCTTTGAGTTTATCGTCGTTGATCCAAACCAGCCTTGGACCTGAATTTCGATCACTGTCACTGTTGGTTCGAGTACTTGTTGAATCAAGTTTACCCGATCTTGTTGAGTCGGGTTAGCCTTAAACTTCTTCCCTTTGATTGTCTCTTTCTTCAGTCAGAACTTGATATCCACACACACCGAGATAGACAAATAGACATATAGAGATGTACTGAAGGAGGAGGGGTTCAATGACAAAAGGGAAACGCAAGGTTACACTATATCGTCGATAAAGAAACAGTGTAAGGAGGAGGGACTGAGTTCGTCACATAAATGATGTCGGGGGGGGGGGGTGTTTTGGTACGTTCATTTGATATATAAAACGTATAACGCATATAAATCAAAAGAAGGGGCGACGCCCCTCATGTAAGAGACCCATGATGGACTTAACAGCTACTTGACTAACACGTTAACTCGTGGAACTGGTTTGGATTTCGAAATACAGTATATAAACCACTGCTATACTTTATGAATCGTAAAGACGGAAACAAAAAAAACATAAAATTAAATCCCAAAATATTAAATTAAATAAAAACCAACAGAATCTCCAACTATAAAGATTAAATTATTTTCATTTTTTTTTTACAGCTACACAAATTATAATTTCAAGATTAATTTCAAGATTTGAAATAGAAGGGGGTTGATATTCATACCCCCTCACTTCATTTTCTACACCCCCTTCTCTCACAAACTCACTCCCTCACATACTCACCCCCTCTCACATTCAACAAATTTTTTTAAAATAATAATTTTAAATTTACACTTTATATCCCTATAATTAGTTAATTAATTTACTTTACGTCATCTACTTTTAATTTTTTTATTTTACACATTTATCAAATTAAAATACAT
>NC_037541.1:590128-594127 GCF_001531365.2 Cynara cardunculus var. scolymus | reverse complement strand
ATTTCTAAACGAACGAACACGAACACAAAGATTTTCGTTCGTTTACCGTTCGTGTTCGTTCGTTTGTTCGGTTAAATTAAACGAACGAACATGAACAAGCCTCCGTTCGTGTTCGTTCAGTTCGTTTACAATCCTACCGGGGGTGGGGTTAGAAAACCCCTTCAAGAAACCTCTATATAAACAACACTGACCATTCTCATACAATCCTCTCTTTCACCTTCATTTTCAAACCTGCACTTTCTCTTCTACACCCCCATCATTATCTCCCACACTTTCAAACCAAAAAAAGTCATCGCCATTATGGCCGGCGGTGGAATTCCAACCTTTCCCGGCGGTGGAATTCCAACCTTTCCCGGCGGTGATAAAGCTTACCCCGGGAACCTCACTCTTTATGTCACCTTCACTTGTGTTGTTGCAGCCATGGGTGGTCTCATTTTCGGTTACGACATCGGAATCTCCGGTAATAATGGAACTTTTCCGACGTAGTTTCTTGATTTTWCCGATCATGTTTCATGATCTTTGGAAAACTGAAATCTATCGTCTTTTTTTTTTTTTTTTGTGTTTTTAGGGTTTCTTAAGATCGTATGATTTCTGGGTTTTTTGGTGATTGATTGATTTTTGTTTTGTGAAACGTCAGGTGGAGTGACGGCGATGGATCCGTTTTTGAAGAAGTTCTTCCCGTCGGTGTACCGGAAACAGTTGGTGGATACGTCGACGAACCAGTATTGTAAGTTTGATAGTCAGACGTTGACTATGTTTACGTCGTCGTTGTATCTGGCGGCGTTGTTGTCGTCGTTGGTGGCGTCGACGGTGACTCGGAAACTTGGCCGGAAACTTTCGATGTTGTTCGGCGGTGTATTGTTTTGCGCCGGCGCAATGATTAACGGTTTTGCTCAGGCCGTTTGGATGCTTATTGTTGGTCGGATCCTTCTCGGGTTTGGTATCGGATTTGCCAATCAGGTATTTTTTTAAATTAATTTTCCTATATCTAAAAAATTAATTTTCCTTTTTAATTAAAGAGCCGTTTATCAAACACTTATCCTGTAAGTGCTTACCGGTAAAATTTAACATTATTATTTACTGACTGGGTAAGATTTTAGTCCATCAAAACAACATTGTATGCATCAATTCATCCATTAGGCGCTTAGCGTGGTAAGAATCGTCGTCCTCACTTACCGGGTAAGATTCTTGGTCCTACTGGTGAGGTAATGTAATTTAATAAACACTTGAAAAAATAGACTTTGACAATGACACCCTTTAAAAAACCCAATATATTTATATAAAATATAAACAATAAAAAATATATTTAAATATGTTTTTTGTTTTAAAAATTGCAGTCTGTCCCACTATACCTTTCGGAAATGGCACCGTACAAATACCGAGGGTCGCTCAATATCGGATTCCAATTGTCGATCACAATTGGAATCCTGGTGGCGAACGTGTTGAATTATTTATTCAACATGCTGGACGGGAATTTGGGATGGCGGTTGAGTCTCGGGGGTGCGGTGGTCCCCGCGTTGATTATTACTGTAGGGTCCCTGATCCTCCCTGAAACCCCTAACTCGATGATTGAGCGAGGTCAGAGTGACGAGGCGAAAACGAAGCTTCGTAGAATTCGAGGGGTTCATGATGTAGATGAGGAGTTCAATGATCTTGTTCACGCGAGTGAAGAATCGAGGAAGATCGAACATCCGTGGAGGAATTTGTTGCAAAAGAAATACAGGCCGCAGTTGACTATGGCTATATTGATCCCGTTTTTCCAACAACTGACTGGGATAAACGTTATTATGTTTTACGCTCCGGTTTTGTTCAAAACCATCGGTTTTGGTAGCGATGCTTCGCTTATGTCTGCTGTGATTACCGGTTCCGTAAACGTCCTAGCAACTTGTGTTTCGATTTACGGTGTTGATAAATGGGGACGCATATTTCTTTTCCTCGAAGGAGGCACTCAGATGCTCATTTGTCAGGTTTGTATGCAACTTCATAGTCATTCAGTAAAATCGACAATCGACCCTCCCACTAATTCATCCCAATATGTATTGCAGAGTTGTATTATACAATTCTGCAATACATTTTGAGATGCCAATGTGGCATATATTATGTCTTTATTTTAATTTTTAATTTTTTTTTTTGGATTAGGTTGTCGTTGCGGTTTTCATAGCGATCAAATTCGGAGTAAACGGAGATCCGGGCCATTTGTCCAAATTGTATGCCATAGTTGTGGTGCTCTTCATATGCACATATGTTGCAGGGTTCGCATGGTCGTGGGGCCCACTAGGATGGCTCGTACCCAGTGAAATCTTTCCCCTCGAGATCCGATCTGCCGCCCAGAGTATCAACGTTTCCGTCAACATGATCTTCACGTTCATAATCGCTCAAGTGTTCTTCATGATGCTCTGCCACCTGAAATTCGGGCTTTTCCTCTTCTTCGCCTTTTGGGTTGTCATCATGACGATTTTCGTGTATTTCTTCTTACCGGAAACGAAGAACATTCCGATTGAAGAAATGGTGATCGTATGGAAGAACCATTGGTTTTGGTCGAGATTTATGGTGGATGAGGAGTATCCGAACGAAGTTGAATTAAGCGAAGGAGGCGATGTTGTTAAAAAAGTATAACTTTTTTCCCGAATTCAGTTGTCGTATTGTTTTAGAGATTTGTACGTTGTCTGTTAATAGTTACGTCTTAAAAGATCGACTCGGAAAAAGGGTTTGACTTTTTAAAGTCAAAGTAAATATAAATTGGTTAATGGTGTTAAAAAGGGTAATGTGTAATTTGGCTCTTGAATATTTATTGTTTAATATATTTACTTTTAATGGAAATATCCCTTTTTATGGTGCAAAAATTAATTTATATTGTATTTTTCTTATTTTTATTTTGGGCAAATTGCATGAAAAAGTAAGGTACTTTAACTTGATTTTTTTTTTTGGTAATGTATTTTCAAAACTTCCATTTTGGTATATAAGATATAAAATTTTAAACATTTGAGTACTCGGGTAACCGGTTAAAGACTAATTTTAGATTAAAAAAAAAATTCATGTCACTAACCACATCAGTACATAATATTGAGTTGAATACTACATCACTCGCCACATCAACATGATAACATGTTAATGCTTAAATCGGTTACTCGAGTATTTAAATGTTTAAAGCTTTACATCTTAAGTATCAAAATGAAAGTTTTGAAAATATGTCACACAAAATAGGAATCAAGTTAAAGTATGTTACTAATTTTCTGTTATTTGATTTATTAACGTATGTATGATGTATCTGATGTTCAATCACTTGACTTTTTAGCAGGGGAGTACAATTATAATTAAGCTTGAGTTTGACTCATATGTAAATCATTGGTAAATGAAAATTAGAGTAATATATGCAACTTTGTATGTAAATAATTGGTAAAATTGTAGGTAAGTGAATATTAGAACATGAGTTCACATATGTATCTTCAAATAGATTTTTTCAAGTTTACCTATTCACATGTGAATCATTTATTCGTATGTTCTCAGCTTTTTTTTTTTACTTGAACCTTCTCATATTCATATATATATATATATATATAGAGAGAGAGAGAGAGAGAGAGAGAGAGAATTGCGTTTTTTTGTCCTTGTGGTTTGTTAAAAATTGTAGATTTCGTTCATGTGGTTTCAAAATTTCAGTTATCATTTATATGGTTTACAATTTGTTTCTATTTTTCTCCCTGTGTCCAAAACACTGCTTTTAAGTATAAAAGAATAAAATAGAAATAAATTATAAATCATAAGTAAAAAAAAAAAAAACCAATAAATTTTAAATCATCATAACAAAAAAAGTAATAAATAATAAACCATAAGGATTAAAATTGTAATTTTAAAACCATAAGAAGGAAAATAGAAATCTTTGACAAACCACAGGGACTAAAAACATAATTTACTCACATATATACATATATATATATATATATATATATATATATATATATATATATAGGAGTGATCAAATGAAAACCTCCATCATTTGTG
>NC_037541.1:567510-587384 GCF_001531365.2 Cynara cardunculus var. scolymus | reverse complement strand
AAAATTGGATTAAAAAATTACACAAAAAAATGAGGAATTTCAAATAGTTAATTTGATACTAATAACGATATATTTTTGTCAAATTTTTATGATATCGTCAAATGTAACAGCCGCGATGCGGGTGTGTCACTCGTCCCACATCGGTTGGGAAGGAGAACGAAGCACTCCTTATAAGGGTGTGGATACCTTCTTTAGCAGGACGCGTCTTGCCTTATGGTATAGCGGGCAAGAAGTAAAACCGTGAGGCATTGTGGACCAGCGTGCCAAAGCGGACAATATCTATCGCTTCCGTGCTGCGGACTCTGATATGCGAGGACGCGTTTTGGGTGGGATACGAACTTCGGTTCATGCCCACGCCAGGAGAAAACCGTGCGGCTACCGTGGCCGGTTAGGTGCGGGTTAGTCAAAGCGGACAATATCTTGCTACGGGGTTCTGGGGGCGTTACATCAAACATATATTTTATTCAAAAATAAAAACATCATTGTTTTCTCAAAATCACATAAAGCCATATTATAACATCGACTGCGATAAATAATAAAATGAAATATTAAAAACACGATGTATCTCGCTGCATTGCGCGAGTACGCTTCTAATATATATATATATATATATATATGTGTATGTGTGTATGTATATGTGTGTATATCTATGATGGTGATAGTTATAGTGATGGCATGGTACATATGCATTGTGGAATTGACTATATATATTTAATGGCTTCCAGCCAGGAAACATCTCACATTTAAGTAAAAAGAAAAAGCCAACTGGAACCTCAAACACTGTTTGGTCCATATATTTTCATGCATTATTAAATTGTACCTTTTGCTATAACATTAATTATTTTATTTTATAATCATAAGGATGGTGTCTGATTGGTTTGAGCTTGACTCCAAAGATCAAAAGTGTCAGGAAGTCTCAGGTTCAAATCTTAGTAGGAACAAAAATCCCCTTGTGGCTACGGAGATTCAAATGTGGTGATTCCGGGCTACGTGCAAAGCAGGTGGTCGCCCTGGGATTAGTCGGCTCGCATAGCGGGTTGGATATTCAGGTTAATAAAAAAAATTATTTTATTTATTATATTAATATTATCTTACCATAAGATGATATAACCAAGTACAACCAAACCATAGCATTAATAACCAATTAATGACAATTAATGATGTAGTTGGCATGTATCATACATTCATATTATAGCAGTATAGCTTAGGGGTGCTCAAAAATCCGATCAATCCAATCTAATTTAATGCGAAATAACTCATCTTGAAGCAACCCAATGTCTAATCGAGTTGTAAAATTTTGCAAACTGTAGGTATTGGGTTGATAGTGGGTTAACTATTATTTGAACTCAACTCAACCTTTTGAACCCGATATCTTTTTATTTCTTGAATTTAATACGATTGTTGAATTTCTATTAATATATATATTAGACAATTACAATATCACGTATGCTCTTCATATATACATATTTTCAATCTATTTATATCTCTATATAACTCATTTGTATATATGTTCAGTAAGTGTGAACATATATGTAAATTGAGAAAAATTAACTGAATGCGATTTACGTAAGAAGTATAGATAAGTTGTATCAAATGGTTGATGATGAAAAAGAAATTATGACTAGAGAAATAACATATTCAAGTTTTCAATAATATTCTAATGTATCAAAGTATCAATCCGACCAACCCGTATGGTTTGAGTTGGATTGGGTTAAGATATTTCAAACCGCAAACAATGGTTTGAGTTGTTCAAATGTCTTCAACCCGATCAACCCAACCTATGGGCACCCCTAGTATAGTTGATCATTTATGGGTTTTGGTCGGAATCAAGTTGAACCTAACTAGAGTTGTTTATGGACGGGACTACCCGTTAGATCCGTCCCATCCGGCACCCTAGAAATACGGGCTTGGACAACCATTATCGAGAACACTTTCAAATGTATCTTATAAAATAGTTAACAGAACACTTTATCTTAAAAACATCCTAAAAAACTTGTTAAAAAACGTCTATAAAACATTATATAAACCTATCGTAACACTTTTAGATGAGACGTTTTTTAATCTGATCATACAAACTTAAGTTTTATAAAGTATTTTATTAAAACGCTCAGTTATTTTAAACATTTTATATTTAATTCTTATTGGATTTTATTTTATAATCTCCCAACATTTAATTCTTGTACCTTTTTTGAGTAATATCACATGTTTCAAACCTAATCCAAAACAATTTCATCCATTTATCCATAAATATATCCACAAAAAGATTAAATCAAAACTCAAAAAGTTCTTGAAAGTATTGCAATTAGAATGTGTTGAATCTTGTGATTCTTTTTCTTTTTCATTATTAGAATTTTTTTTTATTAATCTGGATATTCAATCTGTTATGTGAGTCAACTAATCCCAGTGTTATCATCTGCTTCGTGGGTGTCTGGAGTCACTGCATTTGAACCTCTATGGCAACAAGGAGATTTTTATTTTTCATTGAATTCAAACCTGAGAACTTCAGACACTTTTGACCTTTGGAGACCAAGTTCAAACCAATTGGACACCACCCTTGTGGTTTATTATTAGATAATTTTGTTACCATCGTACTCATCTTTTGATTGTAATCTATATATTTTAATATAACGGAAACATGAAACCAGTTCTTGTGTTATTGTCTAACATACTGATAATTTTTTAACTGATTATAGAAGAAACAAGAAACGTTTGATGGTTTTAATAATTATTAATAATAATTATGTTTATCTTGGATCTAACTTATGAAGATTACGTAAAAATCTTGATCTTAAAGTTACTGATTTCTGGAAACAATTAAAGAATTGTACTGTCTTTTGTCACAAGCAAACCGTTGTCCTTGTAAAAATGCAAAAGACCACCCTTTTCGAGGGTGAACGTTTTGTGTATTTAAGCTAATTTTAAATTAAAGATTATCAACGTTTATAGTTTTTGTAATTTAACAAAAATCAGTAATGGTGACGATATTTTTCTAAGGTATACAATATTTATAAACGACAAATACTGGTGCACACTCATGACCTCTGGTAAGATTTGAACCCCTGAATTCTTGGAAGACTGCGTTCTACTGTTTTATTGACACAGAATCCATTTGCGTCGAGATTTGGGTGAATCCATTAAGTCGAAGAATATCGAGCTTAGCTATGCAAAACAAGTGTCGAGATTTGTGTATATATAAAGATTACAAAAACTTGAAATGTATCAATAATTCATTAAAAAAAACTAGATATTAATAGACGTTAAATGAAAAAACTGCAATTTCTTCTCGTCCCATAAGCCTGTTTTTAGCCCTATTGGGTACATTTGTACTATATCAGTAACATTTCGGTTAATGTCCTATAAACATATTAATATGCGTTATTAAATATCGTTGATTACTGCACATCTCTTCAAGGATACGTATTATAACTGATTTAGTGCCACTTCTTTAAAACGTCACTTTCGAAAAACTAACTGATACCAAAATAATCACGTTTATTACAAATTTATCCATACTAATATGTGTTTATCCAATTATATATACTAATACTTAATAAGGGTTGGGTTCACGTGAGACCAGTCTGTTTTCGTGAGACCCATAAGACCATTTTCTACACTTGAAACTTCACAGCAAAACGCTGTGAAGGTTAAAAAAAATTGAACCTTCACAACAAAAACATTGTGAAGGTTACATTCACAGCATTCTGCTGTGAAGTTTCAAGTGTAAAAAATGATCTCACGGGTCTCACGAAAACAGGTCGGTCTCACATGATCTCAAGTCTACTTAATAAATATCTGATGTTTTACGAGTAAATGGATTGAATTTTCATCCTCGATTAATAATAAAATTCTATAAATGTTACACTGCACTATATTATAAAACATTTGACAAAAACTCTTAAAAACCATTTTTATGCATGAAGTACTGTTTATTGATGCATATTACTTAAAATTCAAGATTACAAGAAATTTTGTGTAAGTACAACTTATTAAAACTCCATTTTTAAATTCGTGTAACTAATTGTAGATAAATCTAATCAAATACAGGATAAACATTCATTTTAAATATAGAAAATCTAAAATATAATTAAGATAATCATTAAATTCTAACATAATGTTTATTATCTTTATAAAAAATTACATTGTTAAACTAAAAATAAATTATTTCGTCATTAAATTTAAATTAACTTATAATAAAAAAAATTGAATTAAAAAAGTTACATAAAAAAAGAACTAAGTTAATTTAATATTACTATCGATTTATTTTTTTAAAATTTTTTATGCTATTTCAAATTTATATTTCATTTAAAAATAAAAACATTATGGTTTTCTCAAAACCACATAAAATCGTATCATATCGATAGAGACAAAATTAAAACTAAATATTAAAATGGAGATTTATCTCACTGCATTACGTGAGTACTTTTCTAATATATTATAAAATATTCCTTAAAATATTAATTTTTTTTATTATAATATTATTATTGAATATTAAAGAAAAATGGAACTTATCAACGCCGTTGGCATCACAGTACAAGTTTGGTGGTGGAATATTTAATTTATAATATTTCTTTTATTAATTTTGTTTTTACCAGATTGATTAAACGAAGACTGTTTATTAAACGTTTATCGGGTGAGTATTTACAGATAAAAGTCATCAACCTCAGTTAATTTATCGGGTAACATTTTCGACCATTAAAACGGATTGTTTAGAAAACGTTTTATCATCCAGTAAACACTTACTGGGTAAAAGTCATCATCGTCAATTACTGGATAAGATTCTCGATCTTTTATGTACTCAGTTGGTAAAACAATTAACCTTGTAAACACTTACGTGGTAAGCGCTTGGTAAATGAACCCTACGAAAGATTAAAAAAAATGGTTTGGTAATGTATGCACATGAATCAGTGATGAATTCAAAAAAAAAAGTTCATTTGAAGATGTATATATATATGAACTCACATTCGGTTATCTATTTTTTTTATTATCAATTATTCACATATAAATATGCATATATGAATTCTACGTTTTTATCAATGATTCATATATGAATTATTTAATTTAAGGTTGATTGTTTGTTAAATCAAGTTGAAATTAATCACTAAAAACAATACAAAACAAAACAAAACATGTTTGTTTCAAAAAAAAAAGTGGTGCAATAAAAACAAATATGAAAATTTATAAAAATTAATTTAAAAATAAACATTTAATCTACAGCAAATTGCATGAAAAAGTAACGTACTTTAACTTGATTCATATTTTGGGTAACATACTTTTAAAACTTTCATTTTGGTACCTAAGATGTAAAGTTAAAATGAAAGTTTTGAACATTTAAGTACTCGGGTAACCGGTTGAAGCATTAAGCGGTTATCATACTGATGTGGCGAGTAACGTGGTTTCCAACTCATTATTATTTGCTGATGTGGTTAGTGACATGGTTTTTTAATTTAAAAATAGTCTTTTTTTTAATTTAAAATTAGTCTTCAACAGGTTATCCGGGTACTTAAATGTTTAAAACTTTACATATTAGGTACCGAAATGGAAGTTTTAAAAGTACATTACTCAAAATAAGAATCAAATTAAAGTACGTTACTTTTTTATATAACTTGCCCTCTAATAAATCCAGATCTTGAAAATAACAATAAAGTATGTGTACTTCATAAAATTATGAGAAAATACAATATGATCCTTTGATTGTCAACAAGAGGATTGAACCTGTAATTAATCGAGTTTATTGACGTTAATCATGATATTTGTTAAAGTATAAGGACCAAAACCGTAATTCACTCTTAATTAAATCTAGATACATCCTACCTTCCATCAAATAAATTTCCACAATAATTATTCATTATGAATGTTATGTTTCAGAATCCGTTTTCATCGATGAATCTCTAATTCAGCTGCAACCAACCATTTCTCGCGATTGAGACTAAGGTTCAACCCCTGACCAAATGCCTCCACTTTTCACATTGCAAACACAGGTAAAATCTAGGTTTCGACCTATAAATTAAACGAACAAAATATTAGTTTTTTTTTAGTGTAAATTGAACAAACGAAACCAACCAAAACGTACACGATTAAAGTAATCCAATCTAAAGTAAACGATGAGGTGAGATACTGAGATGTATGCAAATAGGAGCTCTAACTCAAAGAGTGAAGCGGTTGTTTCTGTTAAGACTTTTGTCATGTACGACTATAGATCCCCATACATATCTAGTGTGCTACCCTAGTCATCTGTCTCAAAGTACTCCTATCATATATCATGTTTTCAGAAAGGCATACATTTGGATAACTGATTAATAACCGTAATATTCCACATTGGTTGGGGAAGGTAACAAAGGTTGCCTTATAAGGGACTTGATACATCCAATATCAGACGCGTTTTGAAACCGTGAGTTTAGGTGTGTGGACAAAGCGGACAATATCTGATATCGTTGGCCTATGATGCTACAAATGATATCAAAGCGGGGAACCGGACTGGTCTGCCAGCGAGGATGTTGGACTCCTAAGGGGGGGGGGGGGGGATTGTAAGACTCCACATTGGTTGTAAAGGAGAACAAAGGTTGTCTTATAAGGGGTTTGATACCTCCTCTATCAGAGACATTTTGAAACTGTGGTTCTAGTTGTGCGAATAAAGTGGATAATATATGGCATAGTTGACCTGGGATGTTACAGATGATAGCAGAGCTGAGAACCGGACTGGTGTAGGTGAATCATAAGATCCCACGTTGGTTGGGGAGAGGAACAAAGGTTGCCTTATAAGCGGTTTTATACCTTCTCTATCATAAGCGTTTAAAAACTGTAAGTCTAAGGGGTTGTTTACCAAATTTTTTATTAAGTCCTATATGGATAAATTTGTTTGTCCGGATAAATGGGTGGCGTTGTTTACTTTTTTTATCTGAACCAACAGTCTGAATAACATAAATGACCAATTTACCCCCCAATATTAATTATTTGAACATCAAAACAAAAATCATAAAGAGGTTGACGATGGGGTGTCTCATTTGGGAAGGAGGCGATGCTTTAAAAAAGGAGTAGAGGTGTCATTTTTGTGGCTGAATGGGGACAACACACCATTTCTATATGTGCGATTAAGCCATATTCTGTGCGAATAAGCCGTAAGTAAACAACCCAAATGAGCTGTGCGAATAAGCCAGATAGACCAATAAGCCTAATAAACATCCCCCAAGTGTGTGAAAAAAAACGAATGACCTGGGATATTACAATAACCATAAGACTTACCAATGCCAAAAAATAATTTGCCTTTCAGACGATGTTACAAATATGAAAATGAACACTAAAAGCATTTGCATGATGGTTTTGTTGTCGATCCTGACCATGATGCTGACGTTCTTGCTACTTGTAGAAGTTCGAAAAGCAATGATATTTCTTTATCGAATCCTTCCGGTTCATATATATAGCAAGGAGTCGTTTCTCATACAAACTAAAAACGACAATATTGGTTTCGATCTCATCGAATATGAAATGAGTTGACAACTTCAAAAAAACAAGGATTAAGAGTTGGGGTAAATTAATTAAGATGGATTTAAAACCTTAATTACAAGATTATTCAATTCGTCTTAATTAATTAATTCATGTAGTTTCATCTTGTCTCATGTAGGCAGACCACCAAACGTAATTAATTAATATCGACCATGAATTGTCAACATACATACATACATACAAACATACATAGACTTGGGATCATGTGAGACCAAGGGTTTTTCATGAGACCCGTAAGACTAATTCTCAACCCTTGGATTAGATCTATAATATGAATATTAGTAATCACAAAATTGCCACGTGACTTCTCAATAATCACAAAATTGCCACGTGACTTCTCAATAATCACAAAATTGTCGCCGTTAAACTTTAGACTATTAGATTATTAGCTTATAAAGTTGATCAATGAACATAAATTATTCTTACGGTTTTCACGAAAAACTCTTGGTCTCACGTGAACCCAACCCTACATACATATACATATACATATACTAATACTAGAAGGATACTCAGCGAGATATATCTTGATTTTAATATTTCATTTTATTTTTTATCTCAAGCGATGTTATAATATAATCTTATGTGATTTTGAAAAAACGATAATGTTTTTATTTTTTAATAAAATATAAATTTGAAGATATCATAAAATTTTGACAAAAGTATATCGATATTAGTATCAAATTAACTATTTAAAAGCCTCATTTTTTGTGTAAATTTTGATTCAAAATTTTTATTATAATTTAATTTATAGAGGGAAGATCATGTTAACCATCATTTTGGTGTTAACTTTGAAAATCCTCTCAACCAATCAAATTTCATTATTCTTATAGGTTTATGTCTTGTTCATTTTACCCTTACAAGGGTATTCTAGTAAATTGAATTCATTTGTAACCCCCAAACAATTAATGGGGAGTTACAAACAATCAAATCCCAAAAAATATGCATTCATATCATTAATTTTTTTTACTATTGATCTTCCATTTTCATTCTTGTATGAATTCTTAAATCGTATAAGAAACACGGTAGTAACGATTTTCGATATTGATCACAAATGAACCGTGAACACAATTTGAACACAAATGAACAACCGTGAACACAATTTGAACACAAATGAACCGTGAACACAATTTRAACAAATTAACAGATGCTACCTTAATTTTGTGGGACGTCTATGTATGTGAATATATGGGCCAAAAATTGCACATATCATGTTCATTTGTGTTCATATCGTGTTCACGGTTCATTTTTGTTCAAATTGTGTTCACGGTTGTTCATTTTTGTTCAAATTGTGTTCACGGTTGTTCATTTTTGTTCAAATTGTGTTCACGGTTCATTTGTGTTCAAATTGATCAATACCGAAAATTGTTACTACCGTGTTTTTTTATGCGATTTAGGAATTCATACAAGAGTGAACATGGAAGATCAATAGTAAATAAATAATAATAATAATATGAATGCATATTTTTTGGGATTTAATTGTTTGTAACTCCCCATTAGTTGTTTGGGGGTTACAAATGAATTCAATTTACTATAATACCCTTGATAAGTGTATTTTTTCTTCCCAAAATGCCCCTTTTATCATTGTTCACTAGGCTTCATTAAAATTCAAACTTTAAAATTTAATTTTTTTATTGATTAATCTTTACCGTTGATTATAGATTTGGATGGCCAATATCAGTTAATAAGGTTAACACAAAAATAATGGTTAGCATTTGATCTTGGCCCTATATATATATATATATATATATATATATATATATATATATGACCATTTTTTTAAACTTGAAATTTAACAGTAAAACGTTGTGAAGGTAATCTTTTTTGCTATGAAGGTTCGGATTTTTTATCTTCACAACGTTTTATCATGAAGTTTCAATTGTAAAAAAAATGGTCTCACATGTCTCACAAAAACAGGTTGGTGTCACGTGAACCCAACCATCCCCCTCTATCTATATACACACACATACAGAGAGAGATCTCAAATAGAACCTATTATATTGTTACAACAATACAATGCAACCTTGATTATAACCGTCCATCTATTAGTTTTTTTCATTCTCTTAAATGGTAAGGGGTAATATCGGTAATTGTAGTATTCAATAATAATCATTTCTTTTAGAAATTATCCCAAAATCATTCTTTAATCATGGGCTTGTTTTCTAATTCTATGTTTGTAACCGTTTGGAGAATATTCGGTCGGCTGTGTCTTCTTCCATACTTTTAATATTAGGGTTCTTTAGGATTCATCGATTTCGACTTTAAGTAGCATTAATGGAACCATCGTATTCTATCAATGAAGTCTCCGTTGAGAGACGTTCTTGAATCAGGAGATGATGGGCTTAGGGAACTTTTTAGGTAAATTGTTGCATACGATGTCATTTTGGTGGACTAAATATTACCCGGTAAGTAAAAAATAATAATGTTAAATTTTACCCGTAAGCACTTACCGGGTAAGTGTTTGGTAAACGCCCCCTTAGATAATCTAAACAAGTTATAATCTAAAAATTAATCTCTTATTCATGAGATAATATACAAATGAAACATGAGCCTAAAATTGATGCAAACAATTTCAATTTTGATACTACCTTTTTTCACCTTAGGTCTTTGAGGCAGTTTGTATGCATCTCGGCTAATAATACCATAAGGGCTTGAAAATAACAGTCAGAAAAATGCTCAGTAAATCTCAAGTAGTCCCAAGGTCGATAGTTTGTTTGCCAGTTGACTCAGCCCTTCAGATCTAGAGTTTATCTGCCAGTTGAGTTGGCCCTCAAGGTATTTTTCATATACTTTGCCTCTTAACTTGCACAAAAATATAGTCATGTTTCTTCCTATATATTAGCTTAGTGCCCAGGAGTTAAGCAGCATGACTTTCTGCATCGACTCTTCGACCCGATTACCATCTTCCCCGGCTCCTGAATCTGACCCACCGATGCTAGAGGACTTGGTCGGGTTGGTAGATCGAACTGCTTGAAAGCTCAACTTGTGTTTAAAACAACGGTTAGGGTGGCACTCAACAACTGCTACACTAGCTACCATACATACCCTGCTCAAATAACTCATACTTTCCCTTTGGTAGGTTCTCACTAGGAATTAAATAAGTCGAATGTGGCACATATATACTAGGAGAAAGACCATGGTTTTCGGGAAAACAAAAGCTGATAGGTTTTCGGGAAAAAGTGGCACATATATGCTGGGGCAAAGACCATGGTTTTCGGGAAAACAAAAGCCGATAGGCCACGGTTTTCGGGAAAACAAAAGCCGATAGGCCACGGTATTGTACGATTTCTAGTGGTTACATGGCTGGATGTGTCCTTTTTGCTGAACAGTGGTCCAAGGTTAAAGAGGTTATCATTCTTATCTAAGGCTGAATCAACAAATTTGTCCCTACCCTAACGCAATGTCTGAGCGGGACCGTACCGAACAAAAACTATTTATCCCACGTTTTGATGTGACTATTAGAACTGGGACAAGACATGACTGAAGATCTATTTGTTAGCAGCTTAATGAGTTTAATAAAATTCACAACTTACACGGTCAACTATACATGATTGTTTGGTAGTGACTTAATGATATAGAAAGTGACTTATTCAAATTTTTTCTCCAAACATGCCCCTCAAATTTAAAAAACACGCTCCTTTTGTATATTAAAAGAACTCTCAAACAAAAACTTTCTCAATCTATATAGATAGATTAATCCATACAGATAGATTAATCCATACAAACAATTTTATCTATACAGGACTTAATGAGAAACCAATCAAATAGCCTTAGAGTGTGATAAAAATGCAGTTTTTTTGTCTCCACTGAAGTAAGTCCAACAAAAACTAGGGATATGGGACAAGATAGGTAAATTACCATACTACCCATGTCAAATTAGAACCTTAAAACCTTCTACAACTCTTCCACCTGCCAACCTCTCACTTGATACTCCAATCCTGTTGAATTATGTCTATGCACCAAACACTATGGCAAACTAGCTAAAAGCTGATAAGCTAGTCATGTTTGGTAAAAACTACCTAGAAACTACCCAATAAGCTAAATTACAATGTAAAATGACATAAAAGAACACATCAAAAAAATTAATTGGAATAATACAAGGGAATAAGTGGAAAAAAAGAAACCTAGAACTTATTGAACCACTATTTGACGTAGCGTTATAAAAAGCTTATGGCTAACCAAACGATCTTTTTCAATCTTAAGGTTGCCAAAAACGCCCTAAAAGTGTTTCGTATGTTCTGGATAACCATATGATAGCAACAAAATGGCATCCATAAAGAACATATAACTTTAATGAACATATAAATCGCTAATCACACAAGAAGTTCGAGGATAGGGTCATGGTTTACCGGATGATGGAACTGTCGGGTGCAAGTCCAAACGGTACTTTTATGTTGTTTTGACTTGTACCTCCTACAGGTAACCACCAACAGGTTAAATATGTGTAAATAGTAACTTCTCCAAGTTACAAATTCAACTCGGGAAAGCGTTTTACAAACAGAAATTCCAGTACGTGGTACGGTTTAAGAAACCATATCTTTTATTATCATAACGAGTCTTCTCCTTCAACTTGCTGTCGAGCCAAGTATCGCTCCCGTCTCTCTTTCTGCACGGACACCACTTGTATGATAAGCATACATTGATACATATACATAGAGATGGCCAAAAACCAACCCGGGCCGGACCGGGCCCACATCGATCACGGGCTGAGATTTTCATTTTGTAACCGCTCCCGGTCCTGACCAAAAATACCCCGCCCGTTCTCCATGTAGAAAGCCCGGGTCAAACCGGTCCCCATTTTTTTTCCCAAAAATTAGTTTTGAAGGTATAAAAAAATATTGTTTGAAGATTTTCTTTTTTTGGGACAATATCTTATTTAAATACACTTTAAAATCTCTAGTTGGGTCATTCAAATACACTTTAAAAATATTTTTTTAAATCTTCGTTACACAAAAATGTTATAGATGTTTTTATAAACCGAATTTTTTAGATTTAGTATTCAAACACTTAAAAAAAACTTGAAAAAACTTGAAGTGTTCGGTAAAGAACTTGAAAATCTTGTAGAAATATTGAAAGTTAAACTGGTGCTTGCTGTTGCACCAGGAGCCGTTGCACCAGGTGCTAAAGCGTGGGTGTTTTGTATCCATTGAGCAAAAAAAAAAATATATATATATATATATAATTTATAAAACTTAATTTTTTTAAAATCAGGCCTATATATAACCGGTCCCGTAACTGGTCTCGGGCCGGGCCGGTTGGGTCTTGAATTTTCATAAAGAGCATAACCGGTCCCAGACTATCGGTCATAACTGGTCCCGGTCAGGGCCCATTTTGGCCATCTCTACATATATGCTAGAGACGCACAAAAAAGCCCAAGCCCAAATCCCGGCCAAAGAAAGCCTAGGTCAAGGCCTAGCAAGCCCGAACCGAGGCCCAAGCCCGAATGGGCCTATATAGTATATTCAGACCCAAATCCCGGGGGGGTTTGCCTACTGAAAATGGGCTTGGAAGGCCTAGACCTTGTGCAGCGTTATTATACACATAACGAGAAGATTCATAAATTTGAAATAAGAGCTCAGAAGCTCACCCATTCATCTATGACAAGGCCATCACCGACAATCTTCGGTCCCGTGTCTTCTGGAGGTTTCTTACGGGTTTCAAGGGCGGCCTCAGCCTCAGCTAACTGGCGCTTCAATTTTTCCAGGGCCTTCCATGATATTATCAGCGATCAGGATGGTGCAATAAAATAATCTCAGGCAAGTGGGTAGTCAAAGATAAAGGCTAAAACACATCATGCAACCAAGTTTGTAAATGCTTTTTTAATTACTGTAACAAACATTCAATTCTTCCTATTTCATACCCATTTTCCCTGGTAACCAGTAGATATTGTAATTATTGATGATCTGGATGCCAACTTGTCGAAGTTGTATTGTAATTATTGATTATGTGACAAATGTCACATCGAAATCAACCAATGTCACATAGGTTGAAAACCCGTTTATCAAGTAAAATGGGTATGAAGTACGAAGAATTGAATGTTTATTGCACTAATTGAAAAAAAAAGTTTCTCATTCCACTACACTGGAATTAAGATAAACTTTGTTACAGTTTGATTCTTTTACCCTAAAATATGCCAACTTAGTCAGAACTTACCGGGCTTGGACGTGACACATCTAGGAAAACAACTTGCAGTATCTGCTCCACAGCTACTAGATCTTTCTGCTCATCAAACTGGGGAAGACGTAAATCCATTTAGCAATCATGAAAAGTAGATAGATAGATAGATAAATATAATCTAAGCGGTGTTTAACTCGTAAGACCTTGGGCTTGCTTCCAGGTCACAGGTGACAATCCCCCTCAGGGAAACTAGTCTTAGTCTAGCTGCAAACTACAGGACCCCATGGGATTAGTCGAATGCATGCAAGTTGGCTTGGACACTCAAGATTACCGAAAAAAGTAGATAGACAGTCGCTCTATGCATAGACGTTAACACTTAATAGAACTATGATATATTGAATTTGTGCCACAGTGATCCTATTGAAATTTAAATTATTCTACCAACATACTCCTTCCTTTCTTCTTTCTTTTCTCCTCCTTCCTTTTTGCTTACACATTTGCACAAGCTGGAGGTTTTCACAGAGACAACCGATCCACCCTTTGGGGGTAGAGGAGAAGTTTGCGTACATACCCCCCCAGATCCTGCTCTACGGGATATACTGGAATCATTTGGTTTGATAATTACAGTAAAATAACATCATCAATGTTTTCAACTAAATGGTCATTCAAAGTGTGAATTTTATATAAAATAAATGTGATATAGCGGGAAAAAACAAATAATGGACACTCATAAGAAGTTGGATTCATCATTCGCTAAATGGGGCAGGTAGAGGCAATGCTTAACTTCTTTGCTAGGAATGGAATAGGTATGGAGATGGTACTGAACTGGCTGAATTTCCCATAAGGGTGCTGTTTGGTATGCAGACAGGAACAGGACTAGACAGGCTGGAGGAGCAAGAGTGAGGTAGGCGCGTGAAAGAATTCTGGAAGTTCTTTCTTTCATAAGATGGCCTTTTTCGGAAATCAGAATAGCTGTTGAGTGGAAGGTTTCTTACCACCACCTTGGTTGAAGGTTGTTCATTGAAGTTTAGAGTTAGTGTCTTTCTATCGAATCTGAGTTACCCCTCCTCCTTTGTGGGGTCCGGACCCCTACGAGTGAGCAGAAAAGGGAGGAGGWAAGAGGCCCTGGCGAACCGTCATAATTAGTGGATTAAACCACATACTCCACCGCTTGTGCATGCCCCGTCAATTCCTTTGCTGTTACCAAGGACTAGCAGAATCGAAATAGCGATATTCTTGGGTCATCTCAATGGGTTCAGAATCACCATTATGAGCGGTATGTTTCAACCAATTAAACTATAAGCCCCTACGGATCTGCTGATCCTCATCTTGTACTTGTGAACAGCAGCAGAGGCCGCATATGATAGGTTATTCCAGAATCAATGTGAATATTGCCGAATAGGAGACTTCATTGCACAATCGATGTTTCCATAAGAGAGAATAAAGTGATGTTTCTAGAAGACGAATAAGATGATTCAGCATTGGTAAAATCCCTATCAATAATAGGCCGGAATGGTGGGGAAGGAAGCCCTTTTAGGGTTATAATTTGACATGGGCAGCTTTGTAATTTACCAATCTTGTATCATCTCCCTGATTTTTGTTTCCCCTATTTTAGTGGGACAGGCAATGTATTTTTGTCCTGTCCCAGTCTAAGTTACGTCAAATGCGGGACAAGTTTTTGTACTGTCTAGCCCCGTGCTGTCCCGCTTACTAAACGAGCACAGGAACAATTAATGACAAATTATAAACCATAACTTTTTGCAAACTGGTCGTACAGGGATTATAGAGACAGGTGGAGAATATCCCAGAAGAGGGTGTATGACTTACTAGCTCAGGTACGTAGTCCATTACTCCTTTCACTTTCAGGCTCATGATTTTGAATTTTACTTTCCTCTTTCGGTCTGTCGGCTTTTCATTGTTATCTGGAGCTTCCACAAACTTGAAAACTATCACGATAAAACCAGAAGTGGAAGTTGTAAGCAATAGTCATATAAATAGAGGCTAGATTTGACATACTTGCAAGTAACATTAGATTTCCTAATCAATATAAACCTTGTCAGAAAGTATAATACTTATAAGATTAAGAACATGCATGTCAAATGCTGTTACCTGTTGCAATAATACTCTCGCCTGGAGCCAGAATAGCACCCGGAGGACGCATGAAACAGCTTTTAGGTGCAGTTGTTTGAAACTAAAGCAGCACAACAAACAAAACATCAGATTAAGGTAAAATAACCTGAAGTTGCAAGATTTTCGAAGCCCATTATTAGAGCAAACCTCATAGCAGGAAAAATTGTCATTTCTGATCCATTAATGGTGTATATGTGTAATCAAAAAAATGATATGGAAGAGCATTTAGCAGGTTTAAAAGGGCTTAACAGTCATACCTTGAAAGCTACATGAGACTTGCTGGTGTTTTTTATCTTAATAGCACTTTGGACTTGCTTACCAGGTTCATCTACAAAGTTCAGGAAGAAAATTGAAATGATCTATCGTCAACCATGTAAGTCCATCCATAACATATGTAACTATTTTCAGGAAAAAGTAACATACATAAATGCAGTCGATATATTTGTTAAGTGGTAAAACAGAGCCAGCTATAACCATTCTTGGTAATTACATAAGATGAATTAAGAAAAAAAATTAAGACATAAGGAGACTCACACCAATGCATAGAGAATGAAAAAAAGTATCAAAGTTAAGTAGCTGCATAACACTGGTAATTGGAAGTATTTTTGTTGTGTTTCAAGGACAGGATTAAGGTAGATGCAAACAAAATTCAACCTCAAGGTGCTGCTTGCAAGCTGTATGTATGTATTAAGGGTTCATTGGTTATATACAACCTAGGATGGTATTCATCCATTAATCATGAACTCTACATATTACCACACATAAACCGGAAGAAAAATATTAAAATAAACGGCTAAAATGTATCAAAATGCAACGGAGTTGCCTGAGTTCCTATGTAGTGTAAACAATGAATTTATTTCTCAATTACCGTTAACAAACGATCAACTCTTTCTATTTCGTACTCATTTTGACCGTTAATGATAGATTTTGTAACTACCGAGGATGTGGATGTCAAGTTGTCAAATTATATTGTCCATTCGAAATCAATCGATTCCCCATAGGCTGAAAACATGTTTCTGTAAAATGGGTATAAGATAAGAGTTGAACGTTTTTTACACTAACTAATAAAAAATCATGGTTACACTAAATATGAACCCTGGAAAACTTCGTTACGTTATTATAGATTTTCCCCTAAAATAAATATACATAATACTAAAATGTGGGTGAACAACAAAAGACAGATAACCATCCATGCGTCCAAGGGCTACACAACTTACAAGATGCATGGTTAAGAAATGTAACATATAACTAAACTTATCATGAAAAATATCAATACCATATAAAAAACTCGGGTAATCAGATTGCAAGTACGCTCATGTGGTGAACTTTACATTTTTACTCCATTAACAAGGAGCAAGAATGGCATTTTGACTACCAAACATGGCACTCAATCCAGCAAAATCTATCCCAAATGCTTGACTCACTAATAAATTTGACATTCTGTTATAGCTAATATAATATCCAGTCTTACCCCACTATAGAGAGATAGAGAGAGAGAGTTCGGATCATGTGAGAACAATTGAGTTTGGTGTGAACATGAGAACACCTTCTGAGCCTTTGAAGTTTGAATGACTTTTCCTTTTCTATATAATGGCTGTTAAAAATGTGGTGGCATTTTCATAAATAAGTGGAACTGCTGTGGCAAGGCTTTAAGGGAAAGCGGACCTTCACCCACCTTCACATGCATGAACCGTTTAAGGCTTCAGTCATGATGATACAAGTACGTATGCGAAAGTAAATCAAGGGGGGTGAAGGTCCAGTCTCCCTTGAGGAAAAAAAGACGAATGTCCCCTCCTTTACAAAAATGCACACGGTTAGCTCCGTCGAATAAAAATATATCAAGGAATGCGAAGGTGTACTCATGTTCTCATGCAAAGGAGTTCATACTAGAACCAAACCCTATGTGTGTGTATGCATAAATATTTATGTATAGAGTTGGGTTCCGGTGAGAACTCCCCCTTTGCGTAGAATATTGAGAACCCAATCTCGGCCGTCAATCGTTTTTCAGAACATTTGATCCAAGAACAATCAGCGCACGTCTGCTTTGTGAAGGAGGGGGCTTCTGTCTTTTGATTTTCCATATCTGGGAACTTTAACATACCTCAACATGATAGTTTTCATGTTAATGTTTGTTAAAGTATCTCAAAAATATAGTGTTTTTCATGTTACACAATGTTAAGTTTTTCACGTTAAGGTATGTGAGGTATTTTAAGCTATGTTCATTTTGTTCAGATTTGTTAAAGTCAGTTAAGGTTTAGTATTTTCATGTTAAGATATGTTAACGTATGTGCGGTACGTTAAGGTTTGTGTCCACCTACATCATTGGCATCAAAGTTCTGTAACTTCTGTTTATTTACATCTCTGCCACCACGTTTTTGTATGGGCATTCGATCAAATAACGAAAATCATCTGAGGGCTATGAGGTGGTTCTCATAAAAGATACCTGATCTCAAGTCTATATGTATGTATATAGGGTTGGGTTCCACTAAGAACTAAAAATTTTGTGGGAACTGTAGGAACCCACCCAAACCGTCGATCACCTTTCATCCGAGGGTGTTGATGGTGCAGCGTTTTCTAAATAACATGCAGTTCGGTCTTGTCATTTTCCGCATCCAGGCATACCGGAATCGATAAAGATAAGTATGTTAAGATTTTTTCATGGTAAGGTATGTTAATATATGTTAACTTATGTTAAAATTTTCATGTTAAGGTGTTCTAACATATATATTAACATATGTTAACATTTTCATGTTAAGGTATGTTGATGCATGTTAAATATCTGATCACCTATGCTGACGTTTCTCATTTAAGTTACATTGAGGGTATTATGCATGTTAACATACGTTAACTTATGTTAAGGTATGTCAACGTTTTCATGTTGTGTGACTTGTATAAGTTGTATTAACTTAGGTTAATTTATGTTAACATTTTCATGTCGACATATGTTTTAACATTTTCATGTCGACATATGTTTAACATTTTCATCTCGACATATGTTTAACATTTTCATCTCGACATATGTTTAACATTTTCATCTCGACATATGTTTAACATTTTCATGTCGACATATGTTAACGTATGTGAGGATGTTAACTTATGTTGAGCTCCGGTCTCCCTTACAGCATTGCCATCGAAGTTCACCTTTATTACAGATCTGCCAAAGCGTCTACGTGAGACGCTGGATCTTGGGATCAATTTCGTCCGAGGGCAACAAGGGGTTCTTATTGGAAAAAAAGTGCCTACAGGATCCCAAGTCATGTGTATGTATATTGTAGGAAACGGGTGAGAAGTTTTTTTATTTCTACGAAAATCTCCACCGCACCAACGATTCAGAGTAATCAGTCACCGGAATACCGCGTGTAAGAAACCGTTATTAAGTAAAGGCTTTATAAGGGAGATAACTTATGGGCCAGACTCTGATAACTAGCATTGCCTCCCCACCAAGCTCTTGTATCTCATGGACCAATTATTATCACATCATATTCTACCATAGAATCCTACCTTCATAGTGTAGAACTGTAGATATATCCCGTTCAATATGAGTTTTCCCTTATCATTTCGAACTTTATATTAATAGCACTGCTCCTCATCCTTGATGTTTGCCTCAATTTAAATTAATAGTAGTGTTGACCTCGCCTATTACTCAGCCTGAACCTATCTCCCATTATGGCTATCCTCCTTTTAGACAATTAGACCTCAATGAAAATATTTTTAACATTTCCTTTGTCTAAGTGACATTCAGTAAGTAAACACAATGGCTAACATGCTGTGCATTACTCCCTAATATCTGAGACAGCAATTGGAGTTTCTATACAAACTTCTCTGTGAGCAACACAATAAGTAATTGGTGAATAAAGAACTTATGTTTCATGGAATCATGTTTATTGAGATCTAAAAGGAAAAGCTTAAGTTAACCGAGCAAATATAAGAAAGATCAGAGAAGTTTCAGAAACAAGTACTTGCTAAAACTTCACAAATTTAGCACATTACTGTTAAAATTATAAGCTAAGTCATGTGATTATCTATAAATTATCTTGTTTATCATAGTTGATAGGTTATTAGCGACAGTTTTTATTTGGTGGTTATTTACCAACAGTTGTGTTGGTTCATAAACCATATGTTGGTTAACT
>NC_037541.1:558746-567430 GCF_001531365.2 Cynara cardunculus var. scolymus | reverse complement strand
TATATGTGTTTCTTGAATAGAAAATTTTGCTGCAGTAATAATAAGAATATCCTTTGATCTCCAGCCCTGTTTTTCTGTGTTGTTTCTTATTTTGATCCAACAAAGTGGTATCAGAGCCACGGTTCATTGACAGAAACTGTGCGAAAGAATTGACGGGAAAATCGTAGATGGCTTCTCAAAACAACAATCTATTACAGCCCCAACTTCCAAAGTTGAAGGGTAGAAATTACCATCATTGGAGCATACAGATGAAGGTTCTGTATGAATCTCAAGATCTGTGGAACATCGTCGAGAATGGTGTAAACGAACCATCAAACCAAACGGGTTTGACTGCACAACAAACCACAGAACTGAAGGAAAATAAGAAAAAAGATAGGAAAGCATTATTCTTCATTTATCAAGCAGTAGATGAGGCCATATTTGAGAGGATCTCAACGTCTCTTACATCAAAGGATGCATGGGATATGTTGTACAAGACCTACCGTGGAGAAGACAAAGTTAAAATGGTACGTTTGCGTTGTGAATTCGATGGACTTCGGATGAGGGAATCCGAGTCCGTTGAAGATTTTTATAACCGTGTGATTACCCTCACTAATCAAATGAGGATTAATGGGGAAGGGATTGATGATAAAAGAATTGCAGAGAAGATTTTAAGAAGTTTGACTCGAAAATTCGAGTATGTTGTGGTTGCCATCGTAGAATCAAAGATTTGGCATTACTTTCTTTGGAAAATATGTTGGGGACACTCAAGTCCCATGAACTTCGGATGAGAAATTTTGATGATGCTCCTTCTGAACAAGCATTCCTTTCCTCTACAAAAGCAAAAGGAAAAGTACATGCAAGATCTTTATCTGAAACTCAATGTTATTATTGTCACAAATATGGACACACTATGAAATACTGCAAGAAACGAAAAGAGGATGAGAGTGAAGATGCAAATTTCATCTATGAAAATGCAACTGAAGAAGGGGATACAATGTTCATGGTAATTGAGGAACTTGAAACTCCAGTGGATGATGCATGTTACAAGAATGATGATGACCTTGTGAAAAGAAACAAGGTAATGAATGTACCCATGGATGATACTCTCCATGGGAAAATCAAGACYGATGATGAATGATGCTTGAAGCTGGAATACTTCAAGATGTGTGTTACATATGTCTTAGCTTAAGGAGGAGCGTTAAAATTATAAGCTAAGTCATGTGATTATATATAAATTATCATGTTTATCATAGTTGATAGGTTATTAGCGACAGTTTTTATTTGGTGGTTATTTACCAACAGTTGTGTTGGTTCATAAACCATATGTTGGTTAACTGTCTGTCACTTCATATGTGTGTATATGTGTTTCTTGAATAGAAAATTTTGCTGCAGTAATAATAAGAATATCCTTTGATCTCCAGCCCTGTTTTTCTGTGTTGTTTCTTATTYTGATCCAACAATTACAAGCAAGCACCACTAACTTTAGAAAGAAAAATAAAATGGAAGTTCAAATATTGTAGCACCAATTAGCAAAAAGCCAAAAACTTCATGATACAGAAGTTGGAACTCTATCATAATGGAACTAGAACTAAATCAAGATAACTGAACTAAATTATTCTACTTTTAAATCAAAGCTCTTAAGTACTTCTACATATATTTTATCTTATCAAATAAAACTAAATCCATCAGTTCCTAATTTAACATATGCATGTTTTAGGAACAACAGCAATAAATGATAACTGAAGAAGTAAACAGTGCCGTGATTTATAACATCATGTCGAAACATTAATCTTCAATGCAATTAATGAGACACTACTAAGAAAACACAGCTATTAATCTCACCGCATAAACAAATGTGGCTCTATTTAGCTGAATTCAAATCACAAACAGACAAATACCAAATTTCTAAAGAAATCATGTGAAAAAACACAAAAATGTCAATCTATTTGAGAAAACCATCTAGATCTCATGAGTAAGGAAACAAATAGGTTAATATTTAGAACAACTAATACTCGCAAAACCAGTAATGATCAATTTCCAAATAAAAACAACAATAACCGAAGAAAACGGAGCATTAACATAGGCGAGTGTTCATACATGGAAAATAGAGTTTATTGCGCGGATCAAGCCGAAGACGACGTCGCGTCGGAATCAGAGATCTAGCCACCGATAAGACCGAGCTACTGGAACTGGAACTGGAACTAGAACTATGATTTTCGCTTTTCCTTTGAGCGTTCGATCCTTCGATTTGGTAGGAAGAAGATAACGTTGTTGTATGTGGAGTACTGTTACCTGAGCTTCGAAACGGTAACTTCAATAACCCCCAAACTTTGCTGCTGCTGCTGCCGCCGCCACCGCCACCACCACCGTCGGACGGAGGTCTATCGTCGACGATTGGCATCACCGGCCAATACGATAGAACCGGAAATTATTGGCCGCGTTTTTTCAGTGTCCTTCCAAAAGGTGCTTCACTTTCTCTCTCTAAGAAAACCATGGACGATTGACTCCTGCAAATGCAACAAAATGACTTAATAACAAGTCGTCTTTGACTCTTTGGTCACCATGACTTGTAATCACTTTTACAAAATTTTATATTCTTAATATTATAAGTTTGTGGAAAGAAAATGCATTTTTGAAAAATGGTACTTACGTAATATAGCGAGATATATTTTGATTTTAATGTTTTATTTTATTTTTTGAATCAATGTCTGTCGATGTTATAATACGAATTTATGTGGTTTTGAGCAAAAAATAATGTTTTTCTTAATAAAATATAAATTTGAAGATATCATAAAAATGAAAAAATATATAAAAATTCTCATTTTTTGTGTAATTTTTCTAATTCGATTCTTTTATTATAATTTAATTTAGGTTTAATGACAAGGTAATTTCATTTTGGTTTAAAAATATAATTTTATAAAGATAATAACTAAGTATTCTGTTATAACTCAATAATTATCCTAACTATATTTTAGATATATCTAAAATGAGAATTTATCTTGTTTGATTATATATCTACAGTTAGTTACATGAATTCCATTATGGAGCTTAATAAGTTGTACTTATGTAAAATTTACTTGTAACATTGGATTTTAAGTAATATGCATCAATAAGCAGTACTTCATGCATAAAAGATGGTTTTTAAGAGTTTTTGTCAAATGCTTTATAACATAGTATAGATGATTATCTGATTTTCAAATTATTGAAATCGCAATAATTGTGTTTTTTTAATAGTAGGTATCAGGATTCATTTCATGATCGTTTAAGAGCACTGATAAATATCGGGCAATCGTTAATGGTCTGGAGTCGTTATATGTAAACATTCATGATCATAAAAGTTTTAGCAACACTTAGATTCAAACCTAGGGAAAATGAGTTTTCTATTACGGTAATGTTTGGCAGATTAATTGATTAGTTAGATGACAAGCTAGTTAATGAATAAATCATGTTTTGGAAAAATTAGCTGATAAGCTAGATGAAAAATATGTCATGGCATCTTGAAAATTAGTCAATTACTATTTTTCATAATGCAGTGAATAGTAATAAATAAATATTAATATTAATCAAGGTTATAATTGGAAAAAACGTCAAAAGAAACTCGTACACAACTACTCCAACTAGCGTTTCAATAAGATATTTTATGTTCATCCAAATATGTACTTAAAAAATAAGTTAACTTATGTTTAATAAACAATGCTTACATCTATAAGCTTAAATCAATGTGCCACAACCCAAGTGATTTTCAATAGGTCAAATTGTATGAAAAAGTAACGTACTTTAACTTGATTTCTATTTTGGGTAACGTACTTTCAGATGTTTCATTTTCGTACATAAGATGTAAAGTTTTAAACATTTAGTTACTCGGATAACTAGTTAAAGCATTAACCGATTATCATGCTGACGTAACGAGTGATGTGGTATCCAACTCAGTATTATTTGTTGTTTAACCCAATTTCATCACATCACTCGCCACATCAACATGGTAACTAATTAATGTTTCAACTGGTTAATGCTTGATAAAAGTACTATAAACACATGTAAAATAATTTTGGAAGCATGTTCAAAATCTCATATTTAACATGTTAAACAACGACCTTGATGAACATGAGTTTGATAATAAGGTGGAATAAAAATAGCAAATAAGAATGAAATTATGATTATAAAGAAAATTGAGAAATCACCTGTGAATGAATTTTCGAAACTCAATCACTAAAATATCATGCGTAAAATTTGGTACCAGCTGACAACGCTTGGTCTAATATTGGATTTGTTTGAAAACAGTACAACAAAGATGGCGACTTTCTTTCAGTGACATATCTAATCAGACTACCTGATTTTCACCCCCTTTCGGGAACGAAGGACACTAAGGGGTCGTTTACCAAAATGCTTACCCGGTAAACGCTTACCATTAGAAGTCAACAATGTAATTTATTTTACCGAATAAGATTATAGTACATCAAAATGGTATCGTATGCAACAATTTACTCGGTAAGCGTTTACCCAGGTAAGAGTCGTCACCATCACTTACCGTGTAAGACTCCTCATTATCATTGCTCTTACCAGGTAAGATTTTTGACCATTGTTATGTTCATCCGGTAAGGAAAATTACTGAGTAAGCACTTACGGGATAAGCGTTTAGTAAACGTCCCCTAAGAGTGAGTAAGAATTGTCTTAAAAAGCTCAGAAGATTCATTCTGCTAGGATCAGTTTACCGGGCAAAAGCGATGGCGCTTCGGATGCTTCAACATAGAACAGATCGACCCAGTTCCCGTAGAAGCTAAGTGCTTGAAAAGTGCGCTAAGAAAGGTTGCTTCTATAGTGTTTTACCTATTGGAGAAAATTTATTGTTTGCACTAAATTTTACATCAGTTTTTATGGATCGGTGTGGCATTTGGTGTTATCCATTGGAAATGCGCTAGATGACTACAAGTGTACTTGCACAGTGTAATTTCTATTTTGTTTTTCTTAATTTTATTTTATGAATCTGTATGGTTTTGAAGTACATAATATTTATATACGGCAAATAGAACAAATAAACTCACACACCCTCCTCACCTTTGGTGAGGTTTGAACCCTTGACCTCTAAAAAGCCAATGACTCATATACCGTTAAGCCAAAGGCCCTTTGGTTATTATTTAACATGTTTACTGGTTGGTTATAAGTTCGTTTTATAAAATTCAAATGTATTAATAAGTTGTAAATGTTGTATAATATAGTACAAATATTGTATGAATAAACTTATATGTGAATATACTTATGACTGAAATTTTGAAAACTGAATTAAATTTTTTGAATATATATATATATATGTGTGTGTGTGTGGGTGTGTGTGTGTGTGTGTGTGTATGTGTTAAAAGAGTACTCGCGATGCAACGAGATATATTTCGATTTTAGTGTTTTTTTTTGTCTCAGTAAATATTATAATACGGTTTGAGAAAACGATAATGTTTTTATTTATGAATAAAATATAAATATTAAGATATCATAAAAATTTGAAGAAAAAAAATATGTTGATATTAGCATCAAACTAGCTATTTAATTTTTTTTTTTGTTTTTTTATGTAATTTATTTAATTCATTTTTTATTATAATTTAATTTATGTTTAATAATATAATTTTTTTATAAAGATAGTAATTAAGTATTTTGTTAGAACACAATAATTATCCTATTTATATGTTAATTTTTTTATATTTAAAATGAGATGTTTATTCTCTATTTGATTATATTTATCTGCAATTAGTTACACGAATACAAACATGAAGGTTTAATAAGTTGTACTTACACACAATTTACTTGTAATCTTGAATTTTAAGTATTATGCATCAATAAATAGTAGTTCATGCATAAAAAATGGGTTTTACGAGTTTTTATCAAATATTTTATAATATAGTATATAGGTATCAAATTAAAAGGAATAAAAATAACCGTTTTTCTTATATAATCTATTTAACTTATAATTTAGTTATATTTAACATAAATTAGATTTTTTTTAATTGAGATAATATGTGGATTTGCAAAACTTGATCCGTTCATATGGAATTTATACATAATGTTTTTAACATTTGTATTCTAGAAAAAAAAATAAGATGTAAAACCTAAATGTTTAATAATATAGCATCAATGGTTGGGTTTACGTGAGACTGACCTGTTTTCGTGAGATCATTTTTTTACATTTGAAACTTTACAGAAAAACGTTGTGAATATATATAAAAAAAACCGAACATTCAAGGCAAAACACTGTGAATGTTACATTCACAGCGTTTTGCTATGAAGTTTCAAGTGTAAAAAAGTTTTTTCATGGGTTTCACGAAAACATGATGATCTCACGGATACAAAGTCATAACATCAATACTGATTTCTTAATTTCAACATCGTGACACAAACCCTGCCTTTAATTAATAACTGTAAAAATATAATTTATCAGATATAATTCTTGTAATTTAAAAATAAAATAAAAGAGATGTTACCATAATTATTAAATTAGCAACCTACAAAATCTAATTGAACCAAACGTACGGAATGCAAATATTTTGTGAATTAATGGAGTAGGTTTGTCCCTAATTAATTGATTATGTTTAATATCCTTAATTCTCTATGCCCTAATTCTTATTTATTTATTTATTAAAGAAGTCAACGAAAGTTTGATGTTGACTTTTGAACAATGAGATGATAGTGTGCATTTTTTGGAATTTAGAAAAATAAAGAAAAAAGCTTTAAATAAAGAAAAGCTCGACATGGGTTTCATCAGTTTCAGATTTGGTTAACTGATTCGAACAATTACAGCAGTTCGAACATCTGGTTCTGGTACCTGCACCATTTATCTCTAGTTCGATATGGGCTTTCTTGTTTTGGTTCAAAATTGGTTCGATTTTGGTTGTTGATTAGATTTAGGGGCTGTTTGGTAATTGCAAAATGATTAAGTAGTCAGAATTATTAAGAGGTTCTCATGATATAGTGCAAAACGAAATATAATTGTTTGGTAATTGTGTACAATGAAATTATGGCTCTTAATGGTTAAGGGAGATCCATGATACAAAATCATTCAGAGGGTTTTAGAACCATTAAGAGATATATATATATATATTTTTTTTGCCAAACAAGATTCACCTCTTAACGATTTAGAGACTGTCTCTTAATAGAACTATTAAGAGGTAAACAAACAACCCCTTAGGTTTCAAGATCATGTTATGGGTTTTTCTTTGTTTGGCTTTCGATTTCTTTGAACATCTATTTTGGTTTTAGTTTGACTCTGTTTGATCATCTGTTTAAGACTTTGAGTTTTAAATTTGTGCCGTTTGGGTTATAATTAGTTTGAGTTTCAGATTTGTTTGTATTTAGGTTTGTGATGGAATAAACAAATACGGGTTTTGCTTTGGTTTGGGTTTTTTCAGTTGGAGAAGATGATCGAAAAAGGGATAAGATTACTGGAGATGATCGGAGACTTCACAGGAAAAGATGACTGGAGACTTTGCCGGACTGAGATTAGGGTGCATCAATAGGCTGTACATATGTTTTAAGCATTTGTACATTGAAATTTAATTTAAAAAATGGAAAAAGGGATAAACAAAACACTGATAAAAAGATAAAAAGTGTAAAAGACCAAAATACCCTTTAACATAACTGGATTTTTTAACAGAGTTAACAAGACGAACCAAATCTGAAACAAAATGACAACTAGAAGAACCAAAAGTGAAGTAAAATGACAACAAATCAAAACTGTAATTTGTTTAAAAAAAAAATACAAGAACCATCGGTGGATGACAATCATAAAAACCGACAGTTTACTTTTTGATTTTTTATATTTTTCATGATGAACATCTTATTTAAAAATATGATTGATTTCATTTGAATTAGGGATAGTGGACGAAACCATTATTAAAGTTTCATTTTTAATGTAATAAACTAATAATTCGATACCAAGTGGACCAATCCACTAATATCTCTCTCTCTCTCATATATATATATATATATATATATATATAATATTAAATTAGAACTGAATAGTTTGTGATAACTGTGAGATATAATATGAGTCAATTATTTTAGATAATTAATGTTATTTACTAAAATAAAACAAAAGGTAAATTAGTAAATCGTGTTAATTATTCAATTTATTTTAATTAGTTTAATTATTTTAATATATGTATATATATACACACACAGACCAAATCCGATGGCCCTCTTCGAAACTCACCACCACTCCTGCGACCTCATCCGGTCATCTTGTTTGGCCAAGATACCGTATCCGATGATCGATCACTAAACACCCACCTACGATAGTGGTACCACAGTTGGTATCACAGTGTTCTCAAAGTTTATTTGGTGTGTTTTGGATATCACATGGTGTTCGTCGGAAGCCGAAGGTAGGAGAGAGAGAGAGAGGAGACATACAAAAATTAAAATACTTAAAATACCATTTAATTATAATTTTAAGTCAAATTATCAAAAATATTAGTTTCATAATTTATTCATTGATTTGTGGTTGAGATTGGATATTATAGTTATCACAAACTAATCAGTTCTCCCTTGAATTAATCTCTCTCTCTCTCTCTCTCTCTCGCGCAATGCAGCGAGATATATCATGATTTTAATATTCATTTTATCCTTTATCTCAGTCGATGTTATAATATGGCTTTATGTGATTTTGAGAAAGCGATGATGTTTTTATTTTTGAATAAAATATATGTTTGAAGATATCATAA
>NC_037541.1:503163-557241 GCF_001531365.2 Cynara cardunculus var. scolymus | reverse complement strand
ATATATATATATATATATATATAATCCAAATATAATATCTGTTTCGTTCAAAAAAAATATTTTTATAAAGACTGATATGATAATAAAAACTGATAGTACGTATTTAATAAAATATGTTGGTATTTTATCATGAATTTTAACATTTTCTATAAGTTTTGTGTAAGGGTAAAATGCATCAAAATTTAACAATATTTGTCTTAATTTCTATTTAGTGTTTTTTTTTTTTGTTAACATGGATATCCAACCCGTTATGCGAGCCGACTAATCTCAAGACGACCATCCACTTCGCAGATAGTTTGGAGTCACCGCATTTGAACCTCCGTGACCATAAGAAGATTTTTATCCCTCATTCGATTCAAACTTGGAACATCCATGCACTTTTGGCATTTGAAGCCAAACTTAAACCATTCGGGCACCACCTTTGTGGTTTATTTAGTATTTTTTTTTTCTCAATTAACATTAGAAACATCCAATTCTTTCTATTTCGTACTCGTTTTGACCAGTAAGTAATAAATCTTGTAATTACTGATGATTTGACAACATAAATATCAATTCGTCAAGTTATAATTTAGTTCTTTTTTGCATGAAAAAATGTAACATCAAAATCAACTGATGTCATTTGTAAAATGCAGTATAAAATAGGAAGAATTAAACGTCTATTACTCTAACCGAAAAAATACAGTTTGGAACCAGTACAAATTTTGTTACATTTTAATGTATTTTACCCTTTTATTAATATATCAGTACATGGATAACGTTTAGATGTGGCTATGAAAGAAAATGAGATTTGTTAAATTACTAGCTAAAGAAGACAGTATTCAATAATAAGGCTTTTACTATTATAGATGGTCATTCACATCTATCGCAAATTTAGGGGGCGTTTGGTTCAGGCAGATGAATGAAAATGGATATGAAAATGAAAATGACAGAGAATAAATTTTCATTCCCCTCAGTTAAAATTGAAATGAAAATTTGGGCTGCTGAAGGAATAGACTAATGACAAAATTACCCCTGAGTTACAAGTTGTAACATATAGTACAAGCGTGGAAACGAGTTTTAAGTGCCTGAATGAAAATCAAGTACTCTGGAGTTCGAACAAATTCTAACAATTTGAAGAAATGCAACTGGCAATGGTTTTTTTAAATTACCAAAATACCCTCGAATTACAAATTGTAATAAAGAGAACAGGTATGAAACAACTTTTTAACACTTACAAACGTAAGTATTTTGATCACATTTTAACCATTTGAATTAACTCAATTGTCAGTGATTTCTCAAATGACCGGAACACTCTTGAATGACGAGTTGTAGCAAAGAGTATAAACGTTGAAATGGAAGGGCAAACTGGTCTTTTTATAATGGAAATTCAGACTCGTCCCATTGAAGAACTGCATCCAAATTCTGCTCTCTTTTGAGTTTGTCCTTCAAAAACCAATCACACACCTTCCCCGCGTTTAGTTCTTCAATACTACATCCTTCCTGCTCTCCTATCACTCTCAATAAGTTTAGCGACGATATCTGTATTACATGAGGTGTTGCAAAACTCGTCAAGCCATCGTAAAGAATAACTCGATACATAATTTTATGAAAACTGTCGATTGTTTATTCAGTTATTAAATACAAAAAAGTCCAATATACTTATTCGATCTATAAAAATAACAATGCCTCATATAAAAATATTTATAAGTATTGGATATTTAATATGCAAATTTGTTATATCTATACTATATTATAAATCATTTGACAAAAACTCTTAAAAATCATTTTTTATGCATGAAATACTGTTTATTGATACATATTACTTAAAATTCAAGATTACAAGTAAATTGTGCGTAAGTACAACTTATTAAAGTTTAATGTTTGAATTAGTGTAACTAACTGTGGATAAACATGGATAAACATAATCAAATAGAGGGTAAACATCTCATTTTAAATATAAAAAATCTAAATTATAATTGAGATAATCATTGAGTTATAACAAAATACTTAATTATTATCGTTATAAAAAGTTATATTATTAAATCAAAAATAAAAGAAAAATGAATTAAAGAAATATACAGAAAAAATAATAATTTTAAATAGTTAGTTTGATACAATCAATATATTTTTTAAATTTTTTATAATATATCTTTATATTTATATTTTATTTAAAAATAAAACCATTATCTTTTTCTCAAAACCACATAAAAACCGTATTATAATATCGACATAGACAAAAAATATAAAAAGAATCTCGCTGCATTGTGTGGGTACATTTCTAATATATATCTATACTATATTATAAAATATTTGACAAAAATTCTTAAAACCATTTTTTATGCATAAAGTATTGTATATTGATGCATATTACTAAAAATTCAAGATTACAAAGTAAATTATGCATTAAGTACAATTTATTAAAGCTCAATGTTTGAATTCGTGTAACTAACTACGGATAAACATAATCAAATAGAGGATAAACATCTTATTTTTTAAAAAAATCTAAAATATAATTAGGATAATTATCGAGTTTCTAACCAAATGCATAATTATTATCTTTAATAAAAATTATATTATTAAACCAAAAATAAATTAATTTGTTATTATATATAATTAATACATAATAAAAAATTGAATTAAATAAGTTACAAAAAAAACAAAAACTATTAAATAGTTAATTTAATACTAACATCGATTTTTTTTTAAAAAAATTATGTTATTTTCAAATTTACATTTCATTCAAAAATAAAAACATTATCGCCTTATCAAAATCACATAAAATTATATTACATTGATAGAGGCAAATAATAAAAATTAAACATTAAAATAAAAATTTATCTCGTTGCATCGTGCGAATACCCTTATAATATATATAAATCCATATTGGGACATAAGAAAAGGTTAGTATAAAAAATAACCAAATAATTATCATTTTATTATATCATCGTTTAATAAAAACTCAATTAATTAATAATTTTCATCACTTTATACATTCATCCGCACCTGACGTGTAATGATTAAATAATTCATTAAACTTTTTCTGCAATAAATTGGTGTAGGTCACTAATGGAGTTTTTTATCCATGATTCTGTTATTTACTGAATTACTTATTCATAACTGGAAAAAGACTGATTGGGTCCATTGAAATAAATTGCGAGAGAAACAGAGAATATTACTACTGTATAAACGAAAAGTTTGAAAGTAAGCATTACACAACCTCCAAGATCATTTTTTTGAAAGAAAAAAAAGGAGAAAAGATAATAAATTCTCAAAAAATGTTTTCAGATACCGTTATCCAATTACAATCCGTCTTTGCTCACTGGATACAAAACACCCACGCTTTAGCACCTGGTGCATTTTTTTAAGTATATAATATTTATATATGTTAAATAGAACAAATAAACTCATACACCCTCCTCACATTTGGTGAGATTTGAACCCCTGACCTTCTATGAGACCAAAAACCCATATACCGCTAAATTAAATACCATTTAGTATAATTGGTTAACTTATAAGATAATAATTTTCTAAAAAAACACATAGGTCCATAATGCATAAATTAATTAATACCTTTTTATTGAAATTTAATTTATACATTAATTAGTAACTAGAAGAGTACTTGTACAATGCAGCAAGATGCATATCGATTGTAATGTTCTATTTTATTGTTTGTCTCTGTCGATGTTATAATACGATTTTATGTGTTTTTAAAAAACCAGTAATGATTTTATTTTCGAATAAAATATAAATTTGAATATATCATGAAAATTTTGAAAAAAAATATATCAATGTTAATATCAAAATCAACTATTTAAAAGTTCTCATTTTTAAGGTAATTTCTTTAATTTATTTTTTTATTATAATTTAATTTAAGTTTAATAACGAAATAATTTATTTTTGGTTTAATAATATAACATTTTATAAAGATAATAATTAAGTATTTTGTTAGAACTCAATGATTATCCTAATTATATTTTAGATTTTTTATATTTAAAATGAGATGTTTATCATGTAATTAATTATGTTTATCTACAGTTAGTGACATGAATTCAAATATGAAGCTTTAATAAGTTGTATTTACGCACAATCTATTTGCAATCTTGAGTTTTAAGTAATATGCATTAATAAACAGTATTTTACGCATAAAAATTGATTTTTAAGAGTTTTTATCAAATGGTTATAATATAGTATAGATTATTAATTTACTTTTAGATTAATATTTTGATAATAAATTTTCATAGTTTTGATGTCATTAATTTTTTAAAGCTATATTATATTTGACAAATTCATTTTAAAAGTTAAGTAACATGCAAACCATAATCACACCAAAATAATATAACTTAAAACTAAAAAACACACCAAATTTTATAATAAAACGTACCGTCAAGCGACACAGAAATCGTTCATGAGAGCTTAAACCCGCCATTTCTACGATACCAGCTTCTTCTAGGGTTAAAAAGCTTCGTCTTTCCGAGTTCTTTTTCTCTTCTTGTCCATCAATGCTAGCCCTTAACGTCACCCTCGTTCTGTAACAAGTTCTAACATTTACAGATGAATTTTGAATTCGGGTATTTAACGAACGATCAGATAAAAACGTCGAACCGTAACCGATGGTTTTGCAAGATTTTAGTGCACTCATGGTGGTTTTTGGGTTACAAGAACACCCTTCAAGAAGATGAGGAAGATGACACACAACCAACCAATTCTAATGTTCAATTTTCTTTTGGATTATTTGATTTTGTGTATGTGGTGCATATTGAGATATGAATGTGGATAAACCCTATATTATTTTTAAATAAATTTACATTTTTTTTTTGTGAATTTTGATCCTAAGGTACGCGAGTCTTTGACCTCCTAGAACATCAGAGGTTCAAACCTCATCAAAGGTGAAGATGGTGTATAAGTTTATTTGTTCTATTTATCGTATATAAATATTATATATTTAAAAAACGGAGTAAACTTTTCCTAAATTTTTAAAGTTTCTAAAATATTATAGCTGTTGGAGATGCTCTTAAATTATTTTTATTAAAAAAATACCTCTTTTGTTGTCGTTTACCAAATGTTTACTCAGGTAAGAGCTTACTAAGTCACATTACCTTACTGGATGAATATGACATTGTTCAAAAATTTTACCCGGTAAGAACGAGATAAAGAACAAGAGTCGAACAAGAGTCTTAAGGGGTTGTTTATTTACCTCTTAACAGTTCCATTAAGAGGCAACCTCTGAATCGTCAAGAGGTGAATCTTGTTTGGCAGGAATTTTTTTTGCCTCTTAATGGTTCTAAAACCCTCTGAATGATTTTGTATCATGGATCTCCCTTAACCATCAAGAGCCCTAATTTTGTTGTACATAATTACCAAACAATTATAAATGTTTTTGTAATATATAAATCCAGAAAATAGGTTACCCATTGCTATAATAAATAGATTTTTTTAAATATTAATACGAATATAATTTGAAACGATATTATTATAGTAAGAAAAAAATAAAAATACAATTATAATAAAAAAATTTATAAAAGTAAGTTGTTATTTCATATAGGGCGAATCGCATGAAAAATAACGTACTTTAATTTGATTTATATTTTGGGTAACGTACTTTCAAAACTTTTATTTTGGTACCTAATAATGTAAAGTTTTAAACATTTAAGTACCCGGGCAACCAGTTAAAGTATTAATTTTTTTTTTTCAAATAAACCACAATACATAAAAACTAATTTTAGACTAAAATATCCATTAGACTAAAATATCCATGTCAGTAAATAATACTGAGTTGGATATCATATCACTCGCCACATCAGCATGATAACCGATTAATACTTCAACCGATTACCCAAATACTTAAATGTTTAAACAATAAATATCTCCAAAAAATCTACCTTTTAACAACCTTATGGTATTATTGAAGTTTTATGTAACGAAACGAAATATATACATAAACTAAACAAATGATTGGTAATACTACACACCACATATGAAAAGACCATTTTGCCCCTGTGTCTCGTTCTTGATGACATCCTAGAAGGGAAAAAGACTGTTTTGCCCCCTCTCTCCAAATCTTGATGATACCCAATTGGAGTAGAAAAGACCATTTTGCCCTTCTCTCTGCATCTTGATGATTCCCAATGGGAGGAAAAGACCATGTTGCCCCTGGTGAAGGCTGGTTTGGCTCAGTTAAGTCCCCAACAGCTCAGATACATGACCGTCCGTAGAGAGTCTTCAGTTTGCTTCGACTTATCGTCCAACTTTTTCAAACCTCCCTGGCCAGAAAACACCATTGCTGACTTCTTTGAGTTAATTGCAGTTAAGTCCCTCAAGTTCTTGATTATGACACTCTCACACTTGGAAGAAAATTGATCTTTCTGTTTCATCCTTCGCTCCCTTGTATCATCAACCACTAACCTTGCATTCAATCTGTGTGTTTCCGTGTGTGTGTTTAGTGTGTGTGTTTCCTAATGGGTTAAGAAAATGGAAGAGATCGTGAAGGTATATATGTGGGATGTGAGTCATGTTTGGAGGTGATATATATAGTGGAGCTTTAGGCCTTTTTGAATAATGTTCTCTTTAATCACTTGTAGTTTTATCTATTGTCACTTTTAGCCCGTGAATTCTAGTATTAGATGTTACGGTCCTTTTATTAAGTATATGACTGAATGACGATGATGTTACTTCTCGCATGTAACTGTAGGTTCAGTAGAATAGCTTGAAACATGATGAGTGATAAGAAATTCAGGATATTTGATCTTTTAACGTATGAACAGTAGTTAAATTTGTTTACTGTTTGTGTTTATAGTTTATTTAATAGAGAAAAGTTTCATTAGGAACCCGATAATCGTCCATAGTGCGCCACGTGTCCCGCTTCAGGATGAACATTAATCATGATCACACATTTATGATGAATATTGACGTATTACGAATGTGTTATTCATTATAAATCATACTTTCACGATGAATAACACACACACACACACATATATATATATATATATATTCATGAATCATGATGAAAATATGACGTGTCGAATAGTGGGTGGTTCCTGGGTTCCTAATCAATTTTAGGTTCTTTATGTAACCTGACCCTATTTATATATAGATTGACCTTATTGACCTATCTCTCGAGACTTCCCAAAGCCTCTTTATGAAGGTCTGCGGCCACATGAGCACAGTGGTTTTGCTTGTCAAGATGTTAAGTATTGCAATAGGAGCATTGCATGATCAGATTAAATGTATATGGACAACCTAGATATGAACCAAGAATCATGTTTTCTCCGTTTATGTTAGTCCCAAATCGACTAGACTTTGATCATTTATCCTCTACATATGCTGGAACATTCTCTCTCCTTAAAGGGTTCTTTTGGAGAATAAATATGGGGGTTCTACATATTCTCTCATCGTATCGGAGCCGAAGTCTCTCACTTTAGAGACTCGACATTCTGGGCAAGCTTTACTCGTCTAGCCCTTTCTTGACGTTATGGGACAAATCTATGTCCATCTAACCTTCGTTGAAGGAGGGCGTGTTAGAGTCTTACATCAGCAGTACTTATACTATTTCTCCTCTATATATGTTGGAACACATTTTCTCTCCTCATGAGCTCTTTTGTAAAATAAATCTGAAGGTTCCATATATTCTCACAGTTTACCTTCTTGGACCAATTACTGATGCAAGACCACTAATTTGGTCATTACGATTTTCAGCATCGATCACTTGACTCATGTAAAATATCTGAACACAAATTCTCATATCTTTAAAAAGTAGTAAACAATCGAGAAAAGGGAGTAACTTTCCATTATTTCTAAAGATTCCATCCATTTGAATTCATTATTCAATAATATAGGGGCCTTTTTGTATTAATTTCAAAACTTAGGGGTTGAAAGTGAAAATAAGTAGCCATCCGGTTCTAGAATGCATGAATCTGTCATATTCATATGGAAACTGTGGACTGAAGACGAAGGTTTGGAGGAAAACAACCGGCTGCAAAAATTGTTACCGGCCAATGGACAAAAAAACCGGGGGTGGGTTCCATTTCCGGGAGCCCAAACCGCCACATGTCGGTTACATTGAACTAGATATAAGATAAAGACAACAGGTCAATCATGATTTGTTGACTTCAAATTAGTTAGCATATCACATAGATAACGTATGGATATTATAATTCTTTAATATTTTATTAATTTGATACATATTTAGTAACGTATTAACTGTTTGTCGATTACTGAATGGTTTGTTATAGAATAATTAAGTAGTTAGAATAATTAAGAGATTCTCATAATATAATTGTTTGATAATTGTGTATGATGAAATTATGACTTTTAATGGTTAAGGGAGATCCATGATACAAAATCATTCAGAGAGTTTTAGAACCATTAAGAGGCAGACTTTTTTTGCCAGACAAGATTTACCTCTTAACGGTTCAACTGTTGCCTCTTAATGGAACTATTAAGAGGTAAACAAACAACCTCGTACTTCAACTTGATTCATATTTTCAATAACGTAATTTTCATTTTGGTATCTAAATGTAAAATTTTAAACATTTAAGTACTTGAGTAACTGGTTGAAGACTAATTTTAGATTAAAAAAAATACTAATTTTAGTTTAAAAAAAATTATATTACTAACCATGTCAGCAAATAATTATGGATTGGATACCGTATCACTCGTCACATGAACATGATAACCGGTTAATGCTTCAACCTGTTACCCAGATACTTACATGTTTAAAATTTTACATTTTAGGTACCAAAATGGAAGTTTTAAAAGTATTTTACCCAAAAAAAAATTCTCACGTAGTGTAGGAGTAGTTTCTGTGCATATCAGTTTGATCTCATAGGGTTCTGAAGATAACAGTCAGAAAAATCATCGGTGATCTTGAGGAGATTCGAAATGACGGCATGTGGGCAGAAGGCCTAAGGCCTAACTTTAATTTATCAGTTGATAAAATGGTAGACGTCATCCATTTATTTGTCTATTTATCAGTTTAGCTATTCCTTAAGGCTAGAGTTTTGATTACTAAATGTCTCATACTGAGCAATAAAGCAAAACAAGAGAAAACATCAAATGATCTTTTTTGTGATCAGTTTTCTTTACGTTTTTATAGTCCATAATCACAATATCAACTATGAAATCTTTTAAGTTTTGTATTACCACCTTCTTTAAGGTGTCAATAGTAGACATGATAACGGAGCGGAGATGGGGCGGGGTTTTGTAATCCTCGGCCCAGGCCCCGTTTTTTAGTAACAACCCTCAGTCCCCCCGCAGATATAGGGATTAACATCTCGTCCTCGGTCAAACCTTGGTCCCCGGTCAAACCCCAGTCAAAATCGTCACTTTAATTCTAAGAATAACTTGTTTAAATGAATATTAGTATACCGGGTGCAGGGTCGGTCGGGGATACAGTATGCGGCCCCGTCCCCAACCCTGGTTTGAGTCTACCAGGGATCTTCGGGACCCGTTTTAGCGGGGAATTTCTGTTCCCATTCAGGTCGGGTGAGACGGGTTCCCCATCGGGTCGGGTCAAATCACCATCCTTAGTCAATAGTGTAAAAATGGTGATCAAAGTTTAGCTCTAATAATACAGACCCAAACTTGTTTGTTCCCAATAGACAAAAAGATGTTACGAACACATTGATTTATGTATATGATAGACGTTGCAAAAGTTTAATCGAAGAGGGTCCCAACTAGACCCATCTATTGTCGGGATAAGAACATTTGATGACTAAAAAGGACATTACCGACGATCTTCAAATATCACGATTATTTGAACCAGACGAATATAAAGAGACTACACGACATTCTTTAATAATATAAAACAATATCTTCCAATCAGCCTGATTATGACTTTCAAGATCAATAATTTTACAGATCTAAGTCAAACTGATCAATTATTAAACCATATAATATATCGCTATTTTTTATATAATGATATGTCACACCCTGTGTTGGTGGTTTATATTTATCGTTTATGTATTATTAATAATTTACAGGGCAGGGCAGTCGTTCCCACCAATGTTTGTGGTTGATAATTTTTTTAAAAAAAAATTAATATAAAATCATGAATTTAGGGTATGTATGTTTTTTCAAAATTACCTCTTAATACCTATGAATTTTGATTCGTTCAGACGTTTGAATATTAAGAGCGTTTGTTTTATTTTATAAAATAAGAGTTTAAAAGCTCTAAATCTCCTCTAAAGCTTAAGTGGTAAATATATTCCTTAATACCTCTTAATCCTAATCCGTTCTCTATCAAATGGTTCATATTTTGGGGTCGGAAGAGATTTGTTAGCAAAAACTATTTATCTTTTATACTTTTCTAAAAAAAAAACTATTTATCTTTTATATTTTTGCACTAGTTTGACCTATTCGGATTTCAGATGTAAAAAAAAAACAATCTTACTGATCCAGATTTTAGACTTCAGGACCACCTCTTATAAAATCAGAAGTGAAATTAGATTTCAGACTTCAACACTTTTTAAAAAACAAATGTTAACTTAATAAAACTTTGCACCTTAAATACATATTATAATCAGTTTACAAACGTTGTTTCTCATGCCAGTTTTGTTAGAATTTCTGGGTGTTTCGATTGCTTGGATTACTGAAAGTTGTGATTCACTTTCAGATTGAAATATTTCGACGGTACAATCGAAACTTCAATCGGATAAAATTCAGTAATTCGAACAGATAATCGATGTTATGACCACTTTCCGTACCTACGAAAATCAAAATGACCAATTCAAAAACTGTCAAAACCGGCAGTTTCAGAACCACCAAACCGGGTTTATAAAATAGGGCCAAAAACCGGTTCAAAATGAACAAATTCGGATTTTCGTGCATTTTCCATATAGTAACATTAACCTGAATAAAAAATTTCCAAGCTCGACCCCAGCTAGGGGCTTTGCCCCTTGGACCCCACTACCAGGGGTGCTGCCCCTGGACCCCGTCGTTTAAGGGATTCACCCCTAAATAACGGTATACTTTAAATCGAAATAAACTCAAACAAGTGTGCACTCCGCACTACCCTTACTTGTTCAATATTTATCAAGATTACATTGATCAACAAATTAATCCCATTACACATAAATGATATTGGTGATATAAATCACCAACAAGTTTTCTAGATCCGCTAGTACTACGCAAATAAGAAGTTTGAATCTAGTGCTTTTTTTATTTTTACAGCTTATGATTTGTCATTCTTTTAAGGGCAAATTGTATGAAAAAATAACGTACTTTAATTTGATTCATATTTTAGGTAACGCACTTTCAAAACTTCTATTTTGGTACCTAAGATGTAAAGTTTCAAACATTTAAGTACCCGTGTAACTGGTTGAAGCATTAACCGGTTACCATGCTGATGTGGCGAGTGAGATCAACATAGATATCTTAATATTGAGTTGGATACCACATTATTCGTCATATCGACATGGTAACCGGTTAATGATTCAACCAGTTACCCATGTACTTAAATATTTAAAACTTTACATCTTATGTACCAAAATTGAAGTTTTGAAAGTACGTTATCCATAATAGGAATTAAGTTAAGGTACGTTAGTTTTCATGCAATTTACCCTTCTTTTGATACCGATACATTATTTGACGACAAATACTTACGTTTTAATTTGCGTGTATGTTTATTATATAATACAGTGTGTATTAAATAATACAGTTTTAAAATACTAACAGTAAGTCATTTTTAAAGCATAACATGTATTCAAATAGATATTAAGATCGGTTAAACTTTATTAAATGGCATATGAGTTTAACTTCAAGATGATCGGTTCAAGCTTGACTTTGACTTTTACCGTGTTATCTTGCTTGAGTTCGATTCATATTAGATTGTAGCTCGATCATGCATTTGAAGCTCAAAAATCTAAGCTCCAACCAGGGTTTGGCTGAGAACTTAACATCTAATCTCGACTCAGATCTATTTGACGAAAAATATATGTTTTTTTTAGTATTTAATTAGTAAAGTTGGTGAATCTATTCGACTAAGTGGATATTCACGTGTCGTTGAAAATATCTAGTATGATAATACATAATTATGTATACTATATAATAAAACATTTGATAAAAACTCTTAAAAACCATTTTTTGTCCATGAAGTACTGTTTATTGATGCATATTACTTAAAATTCAAAATTACAAATAAACTGTGCGTAAATACAACTTATTAAAGCTTTATTTTGAATTCGTGTAAGTAACTGCATATAAACATAGTCAAAGACAAGATAAACATTTCATTTTAAATATAAAAAATCTAAAATATAGTTAAAATAATTATTGAGTTCTAACAAAGTGTTTAATTATTATTCTTATAAAAAATATATTATTAAATAAAAAAATAAATTACTTTGTTATTAAATCTAAATTGAATTAAAGAAATTACACAAAAATAAGAGTTTTTAAATAGTTAATTTGTTACTAATATTGATATATTTATTTTATTCAAAAATAAAAAAAAACATTGTTCATTTCTCAAAACCACATAAAAGTCGTATTATAACATCTTCAGAAAAAAAAATGAAACATTAAAATCGAGATATATCTCGCTGCATTGCGCAAGTACCCTTCTAATGCTAAATAATTTGAACAAGTTATTCAACAGTACTCAATCTAGATTACGGGATACACGTTGACAAACAAAACATATCAGATTTCTACATCCGGTACGTTCATGAGTGTTTATAAACATAAGAAAAAAAGCACAAATTGATTCAAATTTTTTACCACATTTCAAAATAATGCTCGATTTATATAAAACCATGTAATATGTCAAAACACGCATTACTTTTCATCAAAAGCAGTATAAGCTCATGATAAACAAAATTCACATAACTTAATATATAAATCTCATAAATGAAGTAGTTAATCGCGGGGTTACAATTGTCTTTTTTATAGTGATGAAATCCTGTATGTGTTCCTAAGAAAACGATGGATCCTAGGCGGCTAGACGTTATGCGTATCGACCATGGTAAGATAAACGTTTACCGGGTAAATTGTTGCATACGATGCCGTTTTGGTGGACTAAAATCTTACCCGATAAATAAATGATAGTGTTAAATTTTTACCGATAAACGCTTACCGGATAAGTGTTTGTTAAACACTGCTAAGTCATATACTAAAAACTAAAAAGTAAGACACAAAAAGGAGGGATTTAACGGGCCAGGTTTGGAGGCTAACTAGGCCCAGCCTTTTTTGGGCCGCATTCGGGTCGGACCTAGGGGATCGGGGCTCTTTTTTTCATCTCTTGTTGTCGGTGTATTGTTCCCGCCATGGATCCATCCCTGTTTCAATCTGCACTGCAAATCCCAACTACTATGGCTCACCGTCGATCCTCTGTATCGTCAGTTACCCGGCGGTTTATGATGTGGTCGGAATCCTATCACTTTAGATACTTGAACATCTTCTTCCCCCAATTTCTAGGGTTTTCGACTGATAAATCATTATTGATTTGTTTGTTTCTGTTTGGCAGATCGACTTCTGTTGCTGAAGAAAATTGGAAGGTAGGAACTCGCCATTTGTGTATTGACATAAGTTTCCATCATCTTCCTTTATTCGATTTTCGCTTGCTGATTAATTTTACTGTGTTTATAGTACTAACACTTCTATAGTTCTATACTTCTATCTATCAAAGATGAAATACTTTCAAAATTCAAACTCAATATCAACTTTATCAGGTTTTGATTGGTATTATTCCCTCTAATCACGAAGATTGCAACAATTTGTATTTGAACGTGTCATCAAATTGCAATGTTTCCTGTTCAAAGTTCAAATTATCCATTTTATTCGTTGTCATAAATCGAAATTGATGATTTTCGCTTGCTGATTAATTCGTTGTCAGGGAGCTGAGGATGAAAAATAATCAGCAAGCAAAAATCGAATAAGGCAAATGATGGAAACTTACGTCAATAACAGATGGTGAGTTCGTAGCTTCCAATTTTCTTCAGCAACAGAAGTCTTTATCTGCCAAACAGAAACAAGCAAATCATTAATGATTTATTAGTTGGAAGCCTAGAAATTAGGGGAAGACAGTGTCCAAAGAGCTATTAAGCCTTTTTGGATAGCCATCTCTTGTTGATGTGATAAGAAGACAGTTTCATTAGTTATGGGACTGTTACATCCCTAGAGTTGCCTTAATTGTGGGTGAGCACCCTAGATATCAGAGTCTGGTTTCCGTGAAAGACCCCCGGCTTGTGCAAAGTATGCTAAAAGAAAAGATAAAACTTGCTCAAAGAATGTGCGGAACTAGAACATGAGAAGAACTTGAAAGAATAAAAGGTAGTCCTAAAATTTGAAAAAGAGTTAGAAGTAAGCAACGTTCAGAACGACATGCAAACAAACAAATAGAAATTACAAACAGAAGCAAGTACAAGAAAACTTAACCAAAGTTTTTCACTGTCGATAAAGCCAGTTCTTCTACTCAAAAATGCCTCTCACCCTCCTACCATGATCCATGTGTCCTAACAGTGGCAAAGTAGTAGTTATGCTAGACTCGTACAAGTAGAAAGTGTCAACCATGAAAATAGAGTACAAACCTCCCACACTAGTAGGCAAAGTAGAGCACTAGTCCATACTTGCATTTCCAGCATAGTTCGTATTTTCTAAATCTAGGACAAATCTTAGGGGCTGTTTGGTTGGTTTTCCATCAAGTCTTGTATGGGTAAAGCTACCTGTGTGGACTAGTCCATCTGTAAAGATTGAGAAGATTTTTGTTTGGGAGTGATCGATCATAGATGGAATGAGCGTGTTTTTATTTATTTATTGAGAGGGGCATGTTTGAAAAAAACTTGGCTTTCTGCATAAAGCTCCCCCCTAAAAGGTTACCGAATAAGCCACTCTTTATATCATTAAGCCACTACTAAACAATCATGAATAGAGAATGGCTATCAACACTACTTTTATTTAAAATAATACTATTGATTTATCTTTTGCTTAATCAATTCTTCTAGAACACTTGTTGTCTTGATTAAAAATCACTCTTAGAGAGGAGCTAATCTTGCTTCTTCATCACAAGAATCAGGTTAAAGCCATTCTGTTTGCAGACAATGGTTCTTCACACAATAGTGGGATGAGCTACCGAGGTTAGTCATGGAGGCTTTAGGCATTTCCTCGGAAGGGTGATGGTCAAGGGGGTGAGGAGGGTTCAATTCCAAGCGTCCACAACAATTGTGGCCACTAAGTTTATAAGGGCTGATGTCTTACAGTCACAATTTGCTTGGATTAGTGTGGGCATAGCCTGGGACACCCTTCTAAGAAAAAAGGGGGCGAGGAGGACGGGTAGTTAAAGGACATGGGCAGACCTAGATTGGGGCATACTGTGGCCCGTGCCACCACTTCATGGTTCCTTTGTAGTGGAAAAAATTACGTTTATGAAGCATGCCACTGTAATATTTTACTGTGTGCTCTTATATTTCTTACAAAAGATATGACAGAAGTTTAAGGTGGTTGAGTTGGTTTAAGGCGCTAGGTTTACGATTCTGCTCTTCAAAAAAGCATAAGGTCGAACAATGCCCTTAGCAAAATTCCCCTTTTTTAGCTTATAATATTAGGCTTCTATTTTAAAAAATATATTGACTAGAGCAATTGCACAAAGACTTGAACCAATGACCTTTGCTTGCGAACACAAGCAAGCAACCAACTAACCGATCATGACTTTGTGAATTTCTTTATAGCTTTCACCCTAATGGTCAAATGGTGTTGCTGTTTGAAAAAATTCCGGGTCCACCTCTTGTTGAGGAGGACGTGGAATGAGCTATTGAGGTTAGACAAGACGGCTTTAGGCATTTTTGATGACATGGTGGAGACATAGGACCAGGATAGCGGACTAGGGGTGGGGATCCATTAGCTAGGAGAGGTAAGAGGGTGGGAGATAAGGTTAGACTAGGGTTGTGTAGTTTCCTTAAATTGGTTCCTTTTACCTGATTTTATTTGTACGTTATTACCTCTCTTAACAAGTTTTTCAAATTCTTATCATTTTTTACTCTCTTTGTCATACTTTTCACAAGCCGGGGGTCTTTACAAAAACAAGGGAAACTGGCACGAACATCCATTTTGGCTGACCAAATTCACCTCTTAGCCATTTATCTCCCACTTTTTCAACAAAATCACCACCTTCACAAGTAACCATTTCTCAACTTGTGGAGTGGTAAAAAAAAACTCTGAACATAGTCCACAAGTAACACATCCGCAACAGGGACCAAATAAATGAGTCTAAATACTTCAACTTGTGAAAGTGCTACTTGCAGAACCGTTCAAAAAGTTGTCTCTTTTGGCCCCTCCTCAAGTTGAGGAAGTGTTACTTGCGGAGGTGGTGATTTTGTTGAAAAAGTGGGAGAGAAATGGCTAAGAGATGAATTTTCTCAGCCAAAATGGCTAGTTTTGTTAATTTCCCCGTAAACAACCACCTTGTTATTGGGGTGGAGGTCAGGTTTGCGCACGTCTTACCCTTCTTAGACCCCACCTTTGGTAGGATATACTAGTTTCGTTTGGTTTGGTTCTTCCCAAAGAATTGTTAGGATTGACAATCATACACATATAGTAACACAGTAATTGTAGGAAATGAAATGATGTCAACAAAGATGGAAAAACTGCAAATAATTGCAAATGTTTTGGAAGTTTCTAGATATGGTTTGGTTTCTATTTTAGATTAATCAACTTTTAGATTTGGTCTATTTTGTTATTGCTACATATATGCTATTAAATAACCAACTTCTGATTGGTGCAGGTGTCACAAACTGGGATTTCATGGAGACATTTTTCTTGAATAGTGGCTCATCTAACCTTCTTTAAAATATTACACACACAGCTCGGGTATTTCTAAACTGTTTCTCTCAAATTATCATCTGCCATGTGTCATTATTTTATTGGTTTGATCATTTCCCAGTATGTTCTAGGTGCATTTAGGGCCTAAATTTAATTGAATAGTAAAGTAATCTGAGAATGATTTGGTTAGCTAAAACCATAATGTGGATTCAATTAAAGCTGCTGATGAATGTGCTGTTTGCCCTTTTTCCATTAAGTTCTGTATAGATAAAGCTTCTGTGTGGATTTATTTGTCTATATAAATTGGGAAGATTTTTGTTTGGAAGAGTTTTTTCATAGATGGAAAAAACGTATTTTTTTTAATCGGGAGGAGTGGGTTTGAAAAAAACTTAGTTTTCTGCATAAAACTCACCCTTAGAAGCTTACTGAATAAGCGAATTTCTATATCATTAAACCACTATCAAATGGTCATGTATAGCTAACCGAATAAATTGTGAGTCCCATTAAGTTTATTAAGTTGTTAACAAACAGGCTGTAGGCTCTGAGAAGAAGTGTGAATACTTGATATAACCTCTTCCAGCTTGATTAGTTGATTTATGTTAGAATATGTGGAACTCTATTAGATTACTTTCCAAAAGAACCCTCGAGGAGAGAAGGGTGGTTCCAACATATATGGAGGAGAAATGCTCCAAGTCCATCTGATGGTGGACTCCTACACCACTACACACCCCCTCCAATGGAGGCTAGACGGTCACATGTTGTGCCTAAGTGGTAGACCTTGACTCTAATACCATGATAAAATACGTTAGACTACTCTTGAAAAGATTCCTTAAGGAGAGGATGGCGGTTCCAACGTATAAAGGAGAAAAGAGGAGAAAATGGTACAAGTTTAGGTGATGTGGGAGTCCAACACGCCCCCTCCAATAGAGGCTAGACAAGCACATATCGTCCCGAAGTAGCTATGATACCATGATAAAATACATTTACTCTTGAAAAGATCCCTTAAGGAGAGGAAGGTGGTTCCAATATATATGGAGGAGAAATGGTCCAAGTCTAGCCGACGTGGGACTCCAACTCGCCCCCTCCGATGGAGGCTAGACAGGCCCAGAGCGGCGAGTCCCTAGAGTGGTAGATCTTGGCTCTGATACCATAATAATCTGCACTAGATTACTCTTGGTTACAATTTTCAATTCTCAATGAAAGCTAAATTTATTTGCAACTTCTAAATTCCCATTAAAGATTATTCTTTGTCAATGCATACAATTTTTCAGTTATGGCATTTGACAATCTTGAATCTAACTCGATCCCCAATACATCATGAATTTTAGTAATTTTCTTATACTGAAAATATTTGGTATACTCAGATCATCTCCAACAAGAAGAACAGAAAGTAAAAATCTGTAAACAAAATTACATTCAACTCTAATAGATTTTTTATTTTTGAGATTTCAACATTAATTATATTATTAAAATATTCTATAGTTTTATTATCCCAATACCATTTTTTATATGCTGACTTGTAATATTTAGGGGTTGTTTATTGTCTCTCTTTACCACCTCTTACCGGGTAAGAGGCGCTTGCCAGGTAAAAAATGTTGCTATCTACCAAGTCCCTCTTACGGTCTATATGATGTTGATCAAGATGCTAATCGGGTAAACTAAGAGAGGGACTCTTACTCGGCCAGTGATTAGTACCGACTCAAATTGTACTCTTACCTAGTTAACACTTACTCAATTTATGCTGATAAACGACCCTTAGAGTACACTTGTTGAACCTATAGGAGTTTGTGCAAGAAAAAAGCAAAAAAATATATGTTAGATTCCACATATACATAAATAAATTATTGGATTGCTCTCCTTCCCCATTAGGTATAAAATTAGATATGATAAACTAATAGCAGCTCCTACATATAGCAGAATGATATCCATACACTTTGCATGGACTTGCTTAAAATAGTAAGAAATGCATTGCACACCTCACATGGTCTAGATCTCCAATTCTAGAAATTGCCTTAAACTATTCCTCCCTATATTATATATGTGTGTATATATCTATATCTATATCTATCTCCAATTCTAGAAATTGCCTTAAACTATTCGTCCCATATATATATATATATATATATATATATATATATATATATATATTTTCTATGGGAATGATTCAAACGAGAACACCTTCATTTTACGAGAACGCAAGAACACCCTTTTACTATAGACAATCACATGTGATACTATTATTTCATCATGTATGATACACATGTGATACTAAATCAAAGACACAGGCGATTTTTTAACGCGATCTTGGTTGAGGGCCAAGTCGCCTTTACACCACTAAGCCCCCTCACAAGTATTATCACATGTGATAAGGATGTTGGTGATATGATACTATAATCCATCAAGACCATCACATGTGATGCTAAATCATAGACGTAGACAACCTTTGGCCCGACCTAAGTCGTAGAACACGTCCTCTGCACATTACAAGGTCTCCTCATGCGTATTATTATATGTATAAGGGTGTTCACGCGTTCTCGTAAAATGGAGGTGTTCTCGTTTGAACCTCCACCATATTTCTAAATATATATATATATATAGAGAGAGAGAGAGAGAGAGAGAGAGAGAGAGAGAGAGAGAAATGAGCGATCAAATGCAAACCACCCAATTTGTACAAACCGTGCAAACCACCCTTATTCTTGTTTAATTTTGTAAATTTTTTTCATGAAATTGTTTTATATAATACTTTTTTTTTGATGAAGTTGTATGAAATTGTTTCATATAATACTTAATGAAATTTAATGAAACTGTTTCATGTATTTCTCTAAAATTAAAATAATGAAGATGATAATACTCATGATTAACACCCTCCACAATAAAAATGATTAATCAACCTCTCATAATTATAAAAAAATGAATAAAATGAAAAATTATGATTGGTTGAATGAAGTTTGTATGGTTTATACAAATAACGTGGTTTGTAAAGTAAACCTGATATGTGTGTGTGTTTTTTTTTTAAATGAATTCAATGGTTGGTGGTATAATGGAATACATTAATTGGACAATCCACCTAATATGATGGAACTAATTAGTAGGACCACATGTGTGATTAATTGTTGCTGGCATTTTCCAATTGGAGAATGTAATTAATAAAAATGTTAGTGAGTGTATATGCTTACTCATACTATTTTGGGATTTTAATATGTTATGGGATGCCTTGATGATAGGAGACATTAAGCCAAGATTATGATCTTATTATTATTAATTACACACTATTAATTATGGTCAAGCAAAAAGTCAAATGTAAACTAGGTGTATATTTTGATGGTTTACAGCTGTAGAATGATTAGGTGTAGAATGATTATGTGGTCAGAATGATTAAGAGTCTCTTATGATATAGTGCAAAATGAAATATAATTGTTTGGTAATTGTTTACAACGAAATTAGGGTGCTAAAACAAGATTCACCTTTTAACCATTTAGAGGGTTTTAGAACCATTAAAAGACAAACTTTTTTTTTTTGCCAAACAAGATTCACCTCTTAACGATTTAAGAGGTAAACAAACAACCCTTTAAACTTATAATTATGATTTTGGTTCATACATGTTTTGCTATTATTATGATATTTTAGGTTGTTTTTTTTTATCATCTATAGTTTTATACAATAGATATGAATGCTAGAGACATAGGAGATTGCTTGTTTGTAACTTAAGAGCATCCAATGTAGGAGGTTTTATAGGTAAAAAACAAAACATTATTTTATAAGTTTTAAAAAAAATATATTTTTGACTTACATATCCACATTAAATTTAACTAAAAGTGGATTATTGTAAGTCAATACCACACTATATGTAAGGATGGTGATTTGCTCCAATACGGTGGGGAACCCGGTTCTTCCGACCCGAATGGGGACGGGGATTCCCTGCTAAAACGGGTCTCGGGGCCGGGGCTGGTGATCCCCGGTAGACTCAAACAGGGGTCGGGGGATGTTACTCAAACTGGGGTCAGGGTCGGGGTCGAGGTCGGAGCCGGCAGTCCCTGCTAGACTCAAACTAACATATATTTTTCATGGGGTTTGACCGGGGATCGATCTAGGGTTTGACGGGGCCGGGATGTTAATCCCTGTACCCATCAGTGACCGGGGTTGGGGCCGGGGATTACAAAAACCGTCCCATCCCCGCCCCGTTGCCATGCCTGGTAGCATGGAGGTCTTTAATTTGTTGAGTTGATTCTAATGTGACAAGAAAAAGTATAAATATAACTCAATTGGAGATGTTCTAATGGGCTTAGGTTATGTTTGTTAAACTAGCCGATAACTAGTTAATGGCTAAAAAACTGGCTTTTGGCTGATAAACTAGTAATTTTTGACAAAAAAATAGTTGATAAGCTAGATGACAATATAAAATGACCTAAAAATACACATTAAAAAATTAATTAGAAAAATATAAAGAGCGTTATTGGAATTTCTTTTGAAAAGAACCCCACCTAAGCTTATTAGTCCTGTTTCAGACAACTACTTTATAACTAACCAAATTTAGTTTGTGCAGTAGACGTATAATTATTGACAAACCCAATAAATTGTATAAATTTACAAAACAGTTTTTATGTATTGTTTAACATTTGAAAGTACAATGTTTTTTTTTCATATGTAATATGTTCATGACTGTTTTCTATGTAGAATAAAAAGCAGTTATGGATGTTTCATATATGAAATAACACTATATCAACATTGCCTTTTTATTGTTTCATAGGTGAAACAACACACAAAAACTAGTTTGTAAGTTTGTACAAATTACTGGGTTTGTAAAAAGCTAGGTCTCTTGTTTAATAAACTCAAAAAATACTATAGTTTATAGTTGTCGAATATAACTGGTTAATTTACTTAGTCATAACATACGTCTAAATCTTACCCATTAAATATGATTATATAAACCACCAAAGGGCCTTTGGCTTAGTGATATCGTAGTCTTTGGTTTTCTAAGAGGTTAGGGGTTCAAATCTCACCAAAGGTAAGGATTGTGTGTAAATTTATTTGTTGCATTTGTCGTATATAAATATTATGTTTTTAAAAAAATATATATATTTATATAAACGTAGATAGTATTAAAATGTGTCTATAAACTTGCAACAAAAACTTGACAGATTGATGAGAGTAAATAAATATTTGACGAAAGATGAGGAGCAAGACTTTTTGACACATCAAGTCTCAGACATAGGATTCACATGAGCCTTGCTTCTTTTCATCAAATCAACAATAATTAATGTACTCTAAAAGTCTTGAAAACCTGCATTTTTTTATATATTTATTTTAAAATTTTATGACCAAATTATATTATATTATGTCGTTGAAAATAAATATGAATTAGTGACTTATAAGTTAAGAAATAATACTAATATAAAATTAAAACATGATATTAAAAGGTCTTTGTCGTAGCGGTATTTGAGTCTTTGGCCTCCTAGGAGATTAGAGATTCAAGCCTCACAAAAGTGAGAAGGGTGTCTGTTTTTATTTGTTTTATTTGTTATATATAAATATCATACACTTCAAAAAAGAAAAATTTAAAACATGATTTATTGTGAGATTACGTGTTATTTTATTTTATTTTTATTGATAAATATTTGAGTAAACTACAAATTTGGTTCCCGTGCTTTGTCAAACGTAACACTTTCCGTTCTCGTAGTTTTGAAATTACAAAATGACCATCATGGTTTGAAAAACGTTTGTATTTGGTTCATCTCTAACAACCATTAAAGATTTCGTTAAATAAGAGATCTTTTTATTTACTCAATCCAAAGCCTCATGGACCAACTCATAAATTAAATTTTGATTGGTTAAAAGACGATTTTTTTTTTATAAAAGAACGAAAATGACTCTCGTTTAACGGATATTCTAACGGACGTTAGAGGGAGGGATCAAATCCGGATGTTTTGTAAACCATGATGACGTCTTGTAGTTTTGAAACTGCAGGGATGAAGAAAAGTGTTGTTTTCGATAAACTACAGGGATCAAATTTGTAGTTGACTCTAAATATTTATACCCAAACCAAACTAACTGATCCTAGTATATCGTGCTCGTACATAGATATATTATCTACCTTAGCGGATTAAGGGGCCGTTTACCAAATGCTTACCTCGGTAAACGCTTACCAAGTCACATTACCTTACCGGAAGAATATGACAATGACCAAGAATCTTACCCGGTAAGAGTGAAGGCAAGGATCGAGAGTCTTACTCGGTAAGTGATGGCAATGACTCTTACCACGGTTAACGCTTATTTTGGGTAAATTATTACATAAAATGTCGTTTTTTGGTGGACTCAAATCTTACCCGGTAAGTAAATGATAGTGTTGAGTTTTACCTGTAAGCTCTTACCGGGTAAGTATTTAGGTAAACGGCTCTTAAATCTTACATCATTTATCAAATTTGACACCAAATCACTTCAACAAGGATACTAAATCTTACTCCAATGAATAGTCTTGGTGTAACAATATTTAGTTACACCAATTCGAGAAGATAAAAAAGAATATACTTACAATCTTACATTTTGTTGTTACCCATTCGAGTTGAAGTATTGCTTGCCCCAATTACAAGATTTGGTGTTTCCCGTTGGCAACGCTCTTAGCAGTAGAAAAAGAAGGCACCAGATAACGTTACCATGTTGCAGAGTTAAGGTAAATGAAGTAATCTGATCGGAAGTATACGAAAACAAATAAGAAAAGTTGGATCTATGAAATGGTGCACATTAAAAACCCGACATGATCTAACACGGGTTTATCTGATTTATAAAAATATACTGATTCTGATGAAACCAGGGTTGGTTATGGGTTAGGTCCATGTTGAACCAAATTCACTTGTCAAACTTGACAAAATTATGATAATTAAAAAATTATATTACTAATTATTAGTTTATAAATAGACAGGAGTACGTAGTTTGTTGAATGACAATCTATTAACGGTTTAATATTCTAGCCCATCTCGTAGATGAAGTCATCCTTCCCGCCCTTTCTTGCTGTTTAGAACTTCTCCTACGCTGCTTCTTTCCGATAACCACCCGATCATCCTCGTGAACCCTTTCCATCTATGTTCCTACTTGCCTTCCTCATATCTGTCAATAGGGGTGCTCACAGGTTGGTTTGATCGAGTTGAAAACATTTGAACAACCCAATTAAATGCTTGCGGTTTGAAAAATCTTAACCCAACCCAACCCAACCCAACCCGTACGGGTTGGTGGGGTTGATACTTTGGAACATTTAAATATTATTCTAACCTTGAATACGTTATTTCTCTACTCATAATTTCTTTTTCATCATCAACCATTTGATACAACTTATACATACTTCTTACGTATATCACATTCAGTTAATTTTCTCAATTTACATATATATGTTCACAGTCACTGAATATACATACGAATGAGTTATATAGATATGTGAATTGATTGAAAATATGTGTATATGAAGAGCATACATGATAGTGTAATTGTCTAATGTATATACTAATAGAAATCCAACAATCATATTAAATCCAAGAAATAAAAGGATATCGGGTTCATCGGGTTGGGCTGAGTTCAAATAATAGTAATCCAATATCAACCAAATACCTACGGTTTGACAATTTTACAGCTTGATTAGACATCAGGTTGCTTCGGGTTGAGTTATTTTGAGTTGGGTTGATCGGGTTGGTCGGATTTTTGAGCACCCCTATCTGTCAACACACAGACCTGGGTTTCGAAGATGGCTAATCATTTCGGTCAACACACACGGCTAGTTGAGATATGGGTTTCGAAGAACATAAAAGGATAGGGATTCGGGTTTTCAACATCAAATATCTAGGTTTTCATTGAGGTTTCTAGGGTATATAAATTTAGGATTTGTATTCAATGTTTTCTTGTTAATGTATAAATTAGTGTTGCATAAGTTAATGAAATTTAGATGTCTTCTTGATTTAGATCAGAGACGGATCGATAATTTTTTTTCAAGTGGTGACACCATTTAATTATAAGAATCAAATATATGGATTTTTTTTTCTTCACAAAATCATCATTGAGTTGTTGGTTAGTTCATTATTTTTCATATGTGAGATCATGTGTTCAAGTCTTTTATTGCAAATCTTTTTAGAAACATAATAAATTTGAAATTAAAAGCTAAAAACCAAGAAAATGACACTAACGAGATTCGAACTCGGGTCTGGGATGGAAGAAAAGCCTTGCAAACTAACTTTATCAAAGAAAATTTTTCTTCTCATGCTAGTTTCAAGATATATGTGGTGACACATAACAAAATGATATAGTGACATTTTTACGACCCTATAATTTTTTACTCTATGATAGAGGAATGAAGCGGTGTCCATGACACCACATAAACCACCTGGGTCCGTCCCTGTGTTGTTTTGTGTTTTTCTTAGGTTCTTTTATCAGGTTTTTTTTAGATAAATTTCGATTTTTCTGTTACTATTATCACTTATTTATTCTGTTTATTTATATGGAGATGAAGATGGAAATAGAAGTTCTTTGTGTATTTGTTTGTTTCATTTTTTTATTTTTGGGTTTAATAATATTTCAATCTTTTATTAAAACTCAATAATTATTTTAATTATATTTTAAATTTTTTATAATTAAAATGAGTAGATTATGTTTATCTGCAGTTAGTTATACAAATTTAAAATGAAGCTTCAATAAGTTGTACTTACATACAATTTACTTGTAATATTAAATTTTAAGTAATATGTATCGATAAACAGTATTTCATGCGTAATAAATGTTTTTTAAGAATTTTTATCAAATATTTTATAATATAACTAGAAGGGTACTCTTGCAATGTAGCGAGATACATCTTGATTTTAACGTTTCGTTTTATATTTTGGTTCTATCGATATTATAATGTGATTTTATGTGGTTTTGAGAAAACAAAATGTTTTGGTTTTTGAATGAGATATAAATTTGAAGATATTATAAAATTTGAAAAAAAATAGACGATATTAATATCAAATTAACTATGTAAAAGTTTTCGTTTTTATGTAATTTCTTTAATTCGATTTCTTATTATAATTTAATTGAAGTTTAGAAACGAACTAACTTATTTTTGGTTTAATAAAATAATTTTAAAGATAGTAATTAAGTAATATGTTAGAACTCAATGATTATCTTAATTATATTTTAGATTTTTTATATTTAAAATGATGTTTATCATATATTTGATTATGTTTATCTGCAGTTAGTGGATGTTTTGGATTGCTTATTTAAAACAACTTATGTTTTTTTTGTAAAAATGCTTATTAACTTATGTGGTATTAAATTGCAGTTTTGTAAAAAATGTTTGGATTAGCTTATAGCGGTACCAAAAAGTAATAAGCTAATAAATTATTTTGTTAGTGTTTGACAAATTTTGCTTATATATATAAAATAACCAAAAAGAACAGTCTTCCATATTATTGGCTTATGAGAGTATTTGAGATTGCTTATTAACTTATTTGATTTTTTAAAATGTAAATATTTATTTTTCATCATTTATAATAATATCTTTAACAAAAATTTATATCAATAAGATTAATAATTAACAAATATTAATAAAACATGGTTAAAATGGTAAACTGTTAATAAGTAGTTTTTCATAAGTCAGAAAGGATTAACTTATCAAAAACTGCTTATTACTGGTTTGACACCGGTATAAACAGTTTTATTTTTTCTCATCAAAACACTAGCATTTAGCTTATCATCGGTGTCAGACTGAAATAAGTAAAAAAACTCCTAAAATAAGCAATTTCAAACACCCCCTTAATTACACGAATCAAATATGAAGCTTTAGTAAAATGTACTTATGTACATTCTACTTGTAATCTTGAATTTTAAATAATATGCATCAATAAATAATACTTCATATATAAAACATAATTTTTAAGAGTTTTTGTCAAATGTTTTATAATATAAGGGTATATATGGATAAATATGCACCAAAAATAAAAAATAAAAAAATAAAAACTTTCAAACGAGTGAGAGTGGGCTACGGCACTATCACATCAAAGATATTTGGTTTCAGGTGAAATGCGATGTCGTGGCGCAATATGAATGGTTGCATGTCGTGGTCCCCACAAAAATAGCGGCTAACGTGTACCGTGTACGTACGTTAATAAATTAAGGGGTAAATTCCAATCGTCATCCTTTGGCAAATAGATATTATCTTTAAATTCTAAAAATTCAGATTTTAATCTTTATGTTTGTTAATTTACAACGTCTTTAGTTTTTTGTTTAACGATCGTTAATTTTATCTGTTAATTCTAATGAAATGAAAGCAGAGCCGTCCTTTAACATGTTAAATATGAGATTCCGAGCACGGCCTCCAAAATTTTGAAGCCCAAATTTACATATGTTTAGGGTCTTTTTATCGATCTGTGTAAAACTATAGCCAAAACTATTTAAGTTCAAACTATTAATTGTTTGGTTTTATGTTCAAATTATTAAATGGTTTAAGTTTGCTTTCAGATTGTTAATCGTTTCAGGTTTAGCCCTTTTTTGTTCTTAAGTTCTGTTATCTCATTTATGGAATACAATCAAAAGTTGATGTAACAGGGCATCCAAAAAAATTGAAACTTCCCTGAATGAGAGATATTTTAACTGTTTTCAGTATTTTCATTATAGTAAAATCAAAAACATATCATATTTTAAATTTTAATTCACAAAACAAAAATATGAAAAAAATAATGAAATGACTAAAATTTAAAATATAATATGTTTTTTTAATTTTAATATAAAATAAAAAAAATAGTGAAATGACTAAAATTCCTATTGTTTAACTTGGAAAAAAAAAGTTAGAGGTTGTTAGATGGAGAAACCAAAAATCGTTAGAAATTGACGAACGTAATGGATCAAATTTGTGTTTTTGAGGTTTAAGGATGATATCTGTTGAAAGTTGCAAACAATAGGGATCAAAATTGAACTTAGTTTAAGTACTCAGTTAACCGGTTGAAGCATTAACCGGTCATCATGCTGATGCGGCAAGTGATGTGATATCCAACTCTGTATTATTTGTTGATGTGGTTAGTGACATGGATTTGTTTAATCTAAAATTAGTCTTCAACCATTTACCTGAGTAATTAAATGTTTAAACTTTACAGCTTAGGTTACAAAATGAAAGTTTTAAAAGTACGTTACTCAAAATAAGAATTAAGTTAAAATGTTAGTTTTCGTGCAATTTCTCTCTCTCCTTTTTTTTTTGACATTTTTTTCAACTATATGTCTATACCTTTGTAGACCAGGTTAGTTTCCGAACCTCTTGGTAGGTCAATTGGGTTCCCACAGAAATTAACATTTTAGCTTGGCCTCTGCTTCACAAAAGGCTTCCGACCAAAAACAATCTCTTAAAAAGAGGTGTGGTTTGCTCTCCTTTTTGTGCCCTCTGTGTGAATGTACCGAAGAAGACGAGGAACACTTGTTCATAGGATGCTCGATATCTCGGAAATTGCTCAAGGACCTGTGCATATGGTGGAAAGTGGATAAGGACAAGTGAATTCGATCGACAATCTTCTTGACCATAGCTCGGAGGTGGCTGGGACTTCCATGTGTAAAAAGGCGTTTATCGGAGTGGTGTACGGGTTCTTCTGGATTATTTGGAACTTGCGCAACCGTAAAATTTTCGTAGCTCCCTCTCAGAATTCGGCTACTTTTCTCGCAGGCCAGCTTCAGACGTATTCTTTTTTCTGGTTCAAAAATAGGGTGCTGAAAGGTGTTTTGGTGAATAGTTGGATAGAGTGGTGTAATTCCCCCCATGTCTTGTTTTTAGCCTGTACTCTCTATTTGCTAGCGTCTTGCTAGTCTTTTTTATAATATTTCGCCTTTCTTTGTTGGTAAAAAAAATGTCTATACCTTTAAGTAATATTAAATTTTATTTATTCATTATTAATATATTTTAATGAATATTAATTTGAAATTAATTAATTTTCATTGTTAATTATTTAAATTATTATTAATCTTATTAATTTTTTATTTTGTTATAACAATTAAAACTATGCTCTCTTATTCTATAAACACAACATATTTTCATTAAAAATTTAATTAAATTATTATTTTAATATCTTTTGATTAATTTATTATAAATATTTATATTTGATTATACAATTTTTTAATATTATTTTTTTGGTTTGTTTTAAATATATTGTGAAATATTAAAATTGATTAATTTTTTAACATATATTTTTAGTCCTTTTGCATTTTCTAACTAGCTTATCAACCAGTTTTTGTTAGACAGATTAGTTAAGCAGCTAACAGCTAGCTCATCAGCCACTAACTAGGTTATCAGTGTTATGATCCAAACACTTACCACTATACCAAAAACAATTGCTGGTGGAGAATACACAACTTAATTTCTTACAGCGTAGCAGTCAACGTCACGTTTCGATTTAGGAAGATGCTAGTCAATGACCCAACAATCCCCCCAGCATCTGCCAGCACTAACAAAATATTCGCTAGAAGACCATGGCTGCACAACATACCTTTGGCATCATTATGTGCCTCATGCAATTCGAACCCTTGACCTACTCTGTTACCACATGTTAGAATCCAAGCGCTTACCACTACGTCAAAGCAATTGCTGGTGAAGAAGACAACTTATTTTCTTATAACGTAGTAGTCAGCGCCATATTTCGATTTAGGAAGATGCTGGTCAATGACCAACAATCAGCTAGTTTGTTAGACGAAACTGCTTTTTAGCACATCAATGATCTGTATTTGGTGATTAATACTTAATAGTATACCTACCAATTTTTTTGATGATTAATAAACATTGATGGGAGAAATTAGACTTCACAACGTTGTATAAATTTTTGGTTATTTAATTATTAATTAATAATTTTTTTTATATCGAACTAATTGTATTTTTTAGATAAAAATGTATAGAATTATGAAAGTTGAATTAATTATTTTAATTTATTTTTTGAAATTATCAAATAAGGGAGTGTTCATATACGAACTGTTTCAATTTATACAAACCATACAGACTAATAACAACCAATCACATAAATCTATTTATTTTTCTTTGTTTTTAATTTATAAAGGTGTTATGGTTTTTTGAGATTACAATAGTTATGTTTGGTAAGTATTTAATACTAGGGTAAATTGCATTAAAAAGTAACGTACTTTAACTTGATTCCTATTTTGGGTAACATACTTTCAAAACTTCTATTTTGGTAACTAAGATGTAAAGTTTTAAACATTTAAGTACCCGGGTAACCACTTGAAGACTAAAATTAGATTTAAAAAAAAGACTAATTTTATATTTAAAAAAAATCCACGTCATTGACCACGTTAGCAAATAATACCGAGTTGGATACCACATCACTCGCCACATCAGCATGATAATCGGTTAATACTTCAACCAATTACCCGGGTACTTAAATGTTTAAAACTTTACATATCAGGTACCAAAATGAAAGTTTTGAAAGTACGTTACCCAAAATAGGAATCAAGTTAAAGTACGTTACTTTTGCATGCAATTTACCCTTAATACTAATAGATAAGTTTGGTAATTCTTTAATTTTATATAAATATGGATTATATCTTGATTAACTAACACATTTTTAGTAAATATTTAATTGATTTATCCATTAAAAATGTTAATACAAATTGTCATCTTTGAAAAATGTACAATAATTGTTGATTAAAGAATATTTTTATGTTTCATTATTTATTATAAAATATCCCCCATTTTATAGTTTTTTCTAGATAATTCTATTTCATCAATAACAGTTCCATTCTGTCCAATGTCAAGGTTTCATTCCGTTTCATCATTAACAGTTTCATTTTGTTTTATCATTAACATATTCATCACTAACGGTTTCATTCTGTTTCGTATTGTCCCATCATTAACAGTTTAATAGTGTCCACTGAAACATGTTCACGGGATTGAATGCGGGAAAGAGGATTTCAATGATCGCAACAGTTTACAATGTGTTCCCGTTTTGCCCCTTGTTGAAAATAATAATAATTTATCTTATTTTTTACTTTACTAAAATAACATGTTTTAATCGTATCATTTGATCATGAAAATATATGAATGTAATTGGGTTGTAAGATTTGTATAAAAAAACATGGTTTGCAATGTAGAGGTTAGTTACTATACAACATTTGACATTTGTGCAACCAATACAACCCAATTTCAACCACCCATTTCATTTGATTAATATGTGATTTCATAGAAGTTTCGATTGTTTTCATAATATAAAGTATTGATCATAATTAATGAACCATATTCATCTTCCATAAATATTCAAATCATAATAAATGAACTCTCGTCATATCCATAAATATCTCAATTTATTGGGTTGCATTGGTTGTACAAATGCGATGAATTGTATTTGAAACAAACTCTTGCAATGTAAACCTCCTTTTATCAATTACTTGAATATATTTAAGGGGTTGTTTATCAAGTCCCTATTGGACAAGTGTTTTCTGTGTATCACTTACCTCACTTGTCGAGTACGACAAAGACTATCAAGCTTATCGGGTAAGTGAACGATGAAACTCTTATCTGGTTAATGTTTACCAGTAAGAGATGCTTACCGTTTTGATGACTAAGAATGCTACGTGATAAGATAAGTGAGGATGATGACTCTTGCCAGTAAACAGTTATCCGACAAAACATTTGGTAAACAACTTGTAACTAGGGGTGTGCAAATCCTGAATGGTCCGAAAACCCGAATCAAACTTGAACAGAAAATGAGGTGTTTTGTGCAAAACTCGAATCAAACCTGAACAGAAAACGAGATGTTTATGTAAAACCAGAATGACTTGAAATCATCTGAAAACCAATTTTTGGGTGGATATCTGGGTTCGAATTGGGTTTAATTTTTTGTCATCCCACCTGTCCGAAAACCCGAAAATAAATAGTCTGACTGATTCATATTTCAGACTTCAGACGTTTGTCAGTTTACAAAAACAAACAGTCTGACTAATTCAGATCTCAGATTTTAGAGTTCAGAAGTAAAATCAAACAGTTTGATTGAGTCAGATTCCAGACTTCAGATGTTTATAATATTATTTTCCATTTGTAATAATGAGTAATGCTTGTGATGGCACACATGACCTCACTTCAATTTTCATATTCACCAATCAATTCTACCAATAATTCATTGTTCTTAAAAAAACATTTATTATTTAAATAATAAATTATATCTTCTGTTCTTGTTGTTATCATCATATTTAATTATTTCAGAGCAAAAAGTTGAGTAGTGGTAATTTTTAACTGGTCCTATATAAAACGTACCTTCAAGAACACCAATGTAAATTGTAACATACATTTTTTTGGCACATTCAACGTTTGAGGCTTGGATTGGATCGAATCCATGACGTGTCTTGTATTTGAGTAAAGTTACCCACTTTTTGCTAACTGAGTTACACACCAGAGATTAGGGGTGCTCAAAAACCCGACCAACTAGATCAACCCAACCCAACGCAAAATAACTCAACGCGAAGCAACCCGGTGTTTAATCGAGTCGCAAAAATTTTGAATCGTAGGTATTGGGTTGATATTGAGTTATTACTATTTGAACTCAACCCAACCCGATGAACCTGATATCCTTTTATTTATTGGATTAATATGATTATCGAATTTCTATTATTATATACATTAGACAATTACACTATAATGTACGCTCTTCATGTACACATATTTTCAATCTATTCACATCTCTATATAATTCATTAAAGTATTATATGAAACAATTTCATAACCATATATGAAACAATTTAATCAAAAAAAAGTATTATATGAAACAATGTCATAAGATTAAACAATTTTATGAAATTTTTTCATAAGATTAGATAATGAAATCAACAGATGAGGGTGGTTTGCATGGTTTGTACAAATAAGTGTGGTTTGCATTTGATCGCTCCTCTCTCTCCTCTCTCTCTCTCTCTATATATATATATGTATGGGGGCCATTCAAGAGAGAACTGGTTAGTTTGTGGTAACCGTGAGATCCAATCTCAACCACAAATCAATAGATAAATTAGAAAATTTATAATTAAAATTTTTATGCAAGAACATTTTAGGTATTTTCTCTCCTCTCTTCTCTCTCCGTCCCCGTCTTCCGGCCACCATCCTTCGGTGATACCACAGTGTGATACTCAAGCACATATAAGATGCATTGTGATACCACTGTGTTATATATCCGATCGACCGCACAAACGACCACAGTATGATACCCAATCACATATATGATGCATTGTGATATCATTGTGGTATCACCGGAGGACGGTGGCCGGAGGACGGTGGTCGGAGGCCGGGGGACGGAGAGAGAAGAGAGGAGATAGGAGAAAGGAGAGAAAATACCTAAAATACCCTTGCATTAAAATTTTAATTAAAAATTACCAAAATTATAAATTTTCTAATTTATCTATTGATTTGTGATTGAGATTGTACCTCACGGTTACCACAAACTAATTAGTTCTCATTTGATTAAGTCCCTATATATGTATGTATAAGTTATGTTTATTAAATCACATTTAAGTATTTAATTACACAATTAATTAAAATAATTAATTAAATTGCTCCACTTCAATTCTTTTAGTTGAGGCATGTTTTTAAGGTTTTTTAATAGCATTTATTATTCACATTGAATGTTTCATTTTGTTTTGTATAACTAATTGTATTTTCCTCCACTTCAAGTGTTTTAGTTGTAGCATGTTTTTGTTGGTATAATGTGTAAATTTTGTATTATGTGAAACCAGCTTGTTTTCATAAGATTTATAAAACCAATTTTTTACACTTGAAATTTCATAGTAAAATACTATGAAGATAACTTTCACATTGTTTTTGCCGTGAATTTTTCTGTGAAGTTTTAAGTGTAAATAAGTGGTCTCACGGGTCTCACGAAAACAGACTGGTCTCACGTAAACCAACCCTATATATATATATATATATATATATATATATATATATATACACATACACATAGGGTTGGGTTCACGTGAGACCAAAGGTTTTTCGTGAGACCCGTGAGACCAATTTATGTTCATTGATCAAATTTATAAGCTAATGGTTTAAAGTTGTACGGTGACAATTTTGTAATTATTGAGAAATTCATGACAATTTTGTGAATATAAATGTTGAGATTATAGATCTAATCCAATTGTTGAGAATTGATCTTACGGGTTTCACGAAAAACCCTTGGTCTCACATGATCCCAAGTCCATACATATATATATATATATATATGTATTAATATATATATATATATATATAGAGAGAGAGAGAGAGAGAGATTCGTTGTATTTGATATACTTATTCTTCATATCATCGTCATGTCACCTAAAACTTATAAATTACTTTCCACATCAACAATATGTAATTGGTTTTCAGTCAAAATGGTTACGAAAAAAAAAATGAAAGTCTTTTACAATAATTACAGATTTTCGTGTCGTTATACTTAATTATCGAGAGTTTGGTAGCGCTTTGATAGTCTTGTGTCGACATCAAAGGCGAATAACATCTGTATTGATTGGTATAAAGCCGATTCTACCATAGTCAATAATTCATTATGATACAATCTGTAAAAAAAAACTGAAATAGTACTACTGATTTAAAGATAATTAAACATTTATAAATAGAAAGCATAGGCTCACAACAAAGTGAGAATAAAATTCGTAGAAAAAGAGATTTTTTTTGAAGTATATAATATTTATATACGGCAAATGCAACAAATAAAGTCATACACCCTCCTTACATTTGGTGGGGTTTAAATCTCTGACCTTTTAGAAGGCAAAAGACTACGATACTGTTGGACCAAAGGCCCTTTAGTTAGAAAAAGAGAAGTTTGTATCCATGATAAAAGAATTTTATGACGAATCTATCCATTTAGGATATATTTGATAAACTAGCTAAAGAGCTGGTTGTACTATGTACATCAGTTCATAACCGAGTTGACAAATGTAAAATGATCAAAAAATACATGTTAAAAAATTACTTAATTTTAATATTTTTTATATAATTAATTAAACAAACCACGAGTACATTTTATCTATACTATATTATAAAGCATTTGATAGAAACTCTTAAAAACCATTTTTTATGAACGAAGTACTGTTTATTGATGCTTATTACCTAAAATTCAAGATTTCAAATAAATTGTGTGTAAGTACGACTTATTAAAATTTCATGTAACTAACTTTAGATAAACATAATCAAATAGAGAATAAACATCTCATCTAAATATAAAAAAACTAAAATATAATAAGAATAATCATTAATTATTATCTTTATAAAAAATTATATTATTAAACCAAAAATAAAAAAAAAAAGAATTAAAAAAATACACAAAAAAAGAAAATTTCTAAATAATTAAATAATTAGTCTGGTACTAATATCAATATCTTTTTTTAATTTTTTTATGATATCTTCATAGTTATATTTTATTCAAAAATAAAACATTATCGCTTTCTCAAAACCAAATAAAACCGTATTATAACATCGACTAAGACAAAAAAAAAAACACTAAAATCGAGATATATCTTGCTGCATTGTACGAGTACCTTTCAAGTATTAAAATAAGTAGTATATAGTTTTTCAATCATGTAGGTTTAATAAACGTCTGTTTTAATTAGTTTATTATTAACAATTTATTAAAATATATGAATTAAAAATTAAAATAAACGGTGTTAATTAATAGTTATATAAATATATTTATTAATTTTATTGCACTTTTTATGTCTTGTAATTTTCATACTTCTAATAAATTTAAATTTTTAAATAAACAAATTTATATCATTAAAAAAATGATATTTACAAATATATGTAATTTATTTAGTGAATAAAGTAATATGATATATTGACTAAACTATTATTTCTAAAATAAATATACTTATTTATATTTTTATAGTATATTATTACAATTTTAGTTTTCTACTGTATCAATTAAATAAGAACAAATTGCATGAAAAATAACGTATTTTAATTTGATTTTTATTTTATGTAACGTACTTTCAAAACTTTTATTTTTGTGCATAAGATGTAAAGCTTTAAACATTTAAGTACCCGAATAACATGTTGAAGCATTAACCGTTTACCATGTTGATGTAGTGAGTGATGTAGTATTCAACTCAGTATTATTTGCTGACATGAATGTCTTAATCTAAAATTAGTTTTTATGTATTGTGGTTTATTAGAAGAAAGAGTTAATGCTTCAACTGGTTACTCGAGTACTTAAATGTTTATAACTTTACATCTTAGGTACCAAAATATAAGTTTTGAAAGTATGTTATCCAAAATAGGAATCGAGTTAAAATACGTTAATTATGCTTTAATAGATGGTAATATAATAATTGTAATTGTTATAATAATTCTAGTAAAAAAATGAGTGAAAATGAATGAAGATATTTGTAAAAATATATATAGGGGTTTTTTGGTCATTTATATCAAATATTGACAGATAACCGATAATAGACTTACATATATCAAATTCATTGTATGCCTTATTACGTTTGGTTTTATGTTTCCTCTGGATACAACAACATAGAAAAGATCAAAGGGTCTTTGGCCTAGCGGTATATGAGTCTTCGGTTTCTTAGCAGGTTAGGGGTTCAAATCTCACCAAAGATGATAAGGTTATGTGAGTTTATTTGTTCTATTTACCGTATATAAATACTATATACTTAAAAAACAGCATGAAAAAGGGGATCCAACAAAACAGATGTTCCACGTGATTAATGAACTGTAGTGATCTTGAACAGGGATATGCACGGATCATAATCAGAATTAGACATTGTATAACAAGATCCCTATCCAACTCTGATGTTTTCGTTTCGCTAACAGTAAAGGTCGAAAAGCAGAAGACCAATTTAAGCAACCTAGCTAATAAACTCAAACTTACCAAAGAGTATTTGACCTAGCGATATCGTAGTCTTTGGCCTCCTAGGATGTCAGAGGTTCAAAACTCACCAAAGATGATAATGGTGTGTGAATTTATTTTTTGCATTTGTTGTGTTTATAGATTTTTTATAATTAATTTTATTATTTCAAGTACTCATAAAAATTGATACATATTTTATATAAAGTTCTAATATTTAATTTCAAAAAGATTTTTATGTGAAATTACATTTGTGCCCATCATTAATTATCATATTCAATACTCATATAAATACCTTTTGATTTTGAATTTTATGAATTAAATAATGAATTGAATTTTGAAAAAGGGAAAGGGAAGCTGTGAAAGAGATGGGATACGTGGCTGTTTTCTGTTGGAAGACAGCTAATATGAAAATAATCGATGCAGAAAGCTATTGATGGAAGGTTGACCATTTGACCACCACCCACACCACCACCCTCCACCGCACACCACCGGTCCCACCCCGCCGGAAATTTATGTTTGTGAATATGAGAGTCGGTATGGCAAATGATGGTATTTATATATATATATATATATATATAGTTTGTTTTAAATACAATCGATCGTATTTGTATAATCAATTCAACCCAATAAATTAAAATATTTATGAAAATGATGAATGTTCATTTATTATGATTTGAATATTTTGGGGTGTCTTATAAGCCCAAATTTGTTGAATGTATAAGAGAAACATTTGAAGCTTCATCATGTGATGCCATCACTCTCTTGTCATATGCCATTAAGTAAAAAGTGAAAAATGGCAACATATACACATATGTAAAGTTACTAGAAGCTCAAAAAGGCCATTTTGACTTTGTATTCTTTCTTTTATATATACATATACATATATATATATATACACACACACACACACACAAACACCAAAGAGTGTGTGTGTGTTTTACGTGTGTTTTAGTGTATATAGCTTTAAAAGAATGGACACGTTGCCATGGAGATTAACACAGGACGGCCACCGAATCCCATTGACTTCCCTCCTTTCTTTCTTGTCTTCTTTTCCTTCTCTCTTTCTCTATATATATACAACTTCTCCAATTTCCATGGACCTACAGCTCTCTCTCTCTCTCTCTCTAGCTCTTTCAAGATCAGAAACAAACACACACACAGATTGATATAAGCTGAAAACACCATGGGAAGATCACCTTGCTGTGAAAAGAATGGTCTGAAGAAAGGTCCATGGACTGCAGAAGAAGATCAAAAACTGATTGATTATATTCAAAAGAATGGTTATGGAAACTGGAGAACTCTCCCCAAGAATGCTGGTATCTTCTTTAATCCATGCCATAGCAATAACCCACAATTCTTTATCTTCTGTCTTGCACATCTCTCTCTCTCTCTCTCTCTATATATATATATATATCTATATATATATATATCTATATATATATATATCTATATATATATATCTATATATATAGAGAGAGAGTGTGTGTGTGGGGCAGAAAACCTAAAAAAGAAATGCAAAACTCAAAGGGATGACCTTAATAACCATTCATCTTTACGACATGCACGTGTTGATACAAGTAATTTGTTGGTATGCACACATGAAACATCTTTAGAGACTTGTATGCACTTGTGAATACCATACAGATGAATGGTAACTATGGTGTTCTTCAATTTCTCTTTTTTAGGGTTATCCCTTTAACTTCACGCACTCTCTCTCTCTCTCTCTCTCTATATATATATATATGTATATATATATATATATATATCATTTTGTTTCTTTGTTTTTTGCGGCAAATAATTGATCGTATTTCGGGTTGGATTTCAATATGCGTAGGGTTACAAAGATGCGGAAAAAGTTGTAGGTTAAGATGGACGAATTATTTGAGGCCTGATATTAAGAGGGGAAGGTTCTCTTTTGAAGAGGAAGAGACAATCATTCAACTACATAGTGTGTTGGGGAACAAGTAAGTCAAATGATTTGTTATTTGATTGATTAATCATTTAAATGGATTTTTAAAATATGGGTTATGTTAAAAATATTATTTTGAAAAAAGGGTTGTAGAAAAAGACTTGAAATATTTGTTTCAACTTGTCTAATTATTGGTGTTTGGTCGTTAATTAAACAGGTGGTCTGCAATTGCAGCTCGTTTGCCTGGAAGAACTGATAATGAAATCAAGAATTATTGGAATACGCACATTAGAAAAAGACTTCTTCGAATGGGGATAGACCCGGTTACTCACAACCCTCGTCTTGATCTTCTTGATATCTCGTCCATTTTAAGCTCGTCTTTTTATAACCAGTCTAATGCCAACATGTTCGGGGTCCAAACAATGGTTAACCCCGAGCTGTTGAGGTTAGCTGCTTCTCTCCTTTCGTCTCAACGTGATCAAAACCCTAGTTTTCTTCACCAAAATGATCAAAAACCCCAATTTGGACAAACCCTAATTCAAGAAAATCATCATCATCATCTTGATCAACTCCAAAACCATGATCAAACCCTAATTCAAGAACTCCCAAGTTGTGTCCCATTTTCTAGTGATCAATCTTCCCAACTCATGGAACCAAATGTAGACCAACTTCCTTCAAGTTTTTCCCATTTTAACCCACAAAATTGCCAATTAAATGAGTGGCAAAACAATGGCATAGGTTTACCTTCTAGCAATCTTGATAACCTTATGGGCATGGCCATGGAGAATTACGGTTTCCAAGGTTCGGTCCAATCCGTTGTTGATCCTCCATCGAATTTGACACCCAACGACTTCGACTTCACATCACATTTGTCGAACCTATCGACACCTTCGTCAAGTCCAACGCCTTTAAACTCGAACTCGAATTCGACTTACATCAATGGAAGCAGCACAGAAGATGAAAGAGAGATTAGCTATGGCAGCAATTTGTTCAAATATGAGTATCAAGAAATCTTGGATTCTAATGTATTTATGTGAGTATGTATGAATATATTGTAATTTCGTTCCTACTACATGATCATAATCGAGAACTCCTTTTTTTTTTTTAATTCCCATTATTATTTCCATTCATTATATATTACACTGCGATAAAATTGAGTTTACAGGACGCCAACAATCTACAACTGTACTAATAGACTGCTTTATACGTTTTAAGTATATATGGAACCAAACAAATAAAGTGTCATATCTAAAAGTGTTGTAATAAGTTTACAAGATGTTTTTTATGTCTTAACAAGTTTTTTAGAACATTTTTAAAATAAAACGTCGTATGAGCTATTGTATAAGACATTTTCAAAAGTGTGCTACAAACACATTTTTACAGGGCATTCGTTTCTACCTTTTTTTTTCAAATAGTGTTCTATAAAATAGATAATACAACACTCCAGTCATGTAACCTATTGACTCAAAGGATGAGATGTTGGCTCAAAAAGCCGTTTTCTCTCATGGGCGCTTTGCCGCAGAGTGACTCTTAGATATATACAGCCCCGTCACACTAGATTCTTTGGGGGTTGGATGTTATGTGGGAGCGATTGGGGTTACCGCTGCTCAACAATTTTTGCTTAAAATAACTGATACGACATTTTATTTTAAAAATCTCTTAAAAAACTTATCAAAACGTTTTGTAAACTTAGTACAACACTTTTAGATAGAGATTCTATAAATCAAAGTGTTATAAAACAGTCTATTATAACACTTATTTTTAAATTCCAGTAGAGTTGCATTATTTGTGATTGAATGCTTCTTCAAATATAATAAAAATGATAATATATTTATTGAATATAAAATAATGGAAATTCCAAATAAAGAATATAATTTAATATTTAAAATAATGCAATAATTAGACCAATTTCTAAGTGTTCAAAGTTGACTTGCATGGCGATCTTGACAGATGTACGTTCACATACTTCACGATTATCTTCCTTTGCATTTATTATCCCATATTTTCATCAAAATTAATATTGGATTTGAAACTCAGCCCCGATCAGCTTTAATTGTTGAGTGAGTCAAAAAATGTTCGTTACATTGATGTCTTTGAAGGCAGGTTATGTATGACAGGTTGGTGTTAATGATAATCAATTTTTTGCCTAGAGATAGCCAATAATAGTCCTGGGTCTTGCCTAGATCGACGTTGATCCAAGAGTTTTGTTTTGTAACCGATCTCATTAATCGTATCTGGTTCCAACCAAAAACACCAAGCTTATTCTCCATATACAAAACCTAGTCCCTAGAACCGGTGTCGGTCTAGATAATGTCTTTGGTGGTGGATTCTGTACGGGTCCAATTAAAATAGTCAGTAATCTACTTTGTATCTAAATAATGTAGAATAACTTGTAAAGTATATTTACGTTCGTAAAAAATAGTAAATTAAAATTGAAGTTGATAAAAGAAAATATTACACTCTAGAACAAACAATAACAAGAGGTGTGTGCATTATTATTGTGCTCCTTTGAGGTCGAATATATATATATACATACATATATATATATATATGGGCAAATTGCATGAAAAAGTAGCGTACTTTAACTTGATTCCTATTTTGGGTAACGTACTTTCAAAACTTTTATTTTGGTACCTAAGATGTAAAGTTTTAAACACTTAAGTACCCGGGTAACTGGTTGAAGTATTAACCGATTATCATATTGATGTGACGAGTGATGTGGTATCCAACTCAGTATTATTTGCTGACGTGGTCAATAACGTGGATTTTTTAAAATCTAAAATTAGTCTTTTTTTTAGTCTAAAATTAGTCTTTTCGGGTTATCCGGGTACTTAAATGTTTAAAACTTTACATCTTAGGTACCAAAATAGAAGTTTTGAAAGTACATTACCTAAAATAGGAATCAAGTTAAAGTACGTTACCTTTTCATGCAATTTGCCCTATATATATATATATAAAGAGAGAAAGATTCATTTGAAAAAAATGATAAATATTTGAGAAGTAAAGAAATTGATCTTAGCATTTCATTTGTTCAACATTTGCAGCTTTGATCATGAAGCATCGGACAATTCCTCACATTAGTACGTGAAAGACAGGGACGGACCCAGGAAACTTTTTCAAACGGTGGCACCATATAATTAATGTAGTATAATATACATCTAAAAATAATTATAAAAAATATGGTTTTTATAGTACCGATAGGGCTTTAAATGAACCGAACGTTCAGCGAACCATTCGGCGAGAAGTAACTTTATGTTCTTTATTTAATAAATGAACGAACATGAACTATTTTCTTTTGTTCGTTTAGTTAAACGAACGAACATGAACAAGAGTCTCGTTCGTTCATTTATGTTCGTGAACGTTCGTTCATTTACCGTTCATTTATATTCGTTTGTTTATATATTAAGTTTAATATATTATCTTTTATTTATTTACTTTGAATTCAAATAATATTCGTTTATGTTCGTTTAGCTCGTTCGTTTATGTTCATTCGTTTATGTTCGTTTAGCATGTTTACGAACGAACCTAAACGAACACGAACACATCTTATTTCTAAACGAACGAACACGAACACAAAGATTTTCGTTCGTTTACCGTTCGTGTTCGTTCGTTTGTTCAGTTAACTTAAACGAACGAACATGAACAAGCCTCCGTTCGTGTTCGTTCGGTTCGTTTACAGCCCTAAGTACCGATAAACAACTTCTAAACTAGTACCCGATGCGTCTTCATCTTTTGAAAACGGTCAATATATACCAAAAAATAATTACAAAAAGTATGGTTTTGGTTATTTGGGCTTTGTTTTGTTTGGGTTTTAGTTGCACCATTTGGATTTCAGAGAAATACGGTAGCACCTTCTAAAACGATACGGTAGCACCGTTAACAAACCTAAATTTTTTACCCTTCGGCCGCAAAATAATACGGTGGCACGTGCCACCCATGCCACCACATTAGGTCCGCCCATGGTGAAAGATAGATGAGTAGTTTCGTAACTTTTATAAATAAGCTTCAAAAGGGTTCATATATGAACCTGTTAATTAGTTCATATGTGAACTATTTAACTTATTCATATATGAATCTACAGGTTCATATATGAATCAGTTAATTAATTCATATGTGAATCAGTTACTTAGTTTATATGTGAATCATAATGTTTCATATGTAAATCAATTAAAATAGTTTATATATGAATTACATGAGTTCATATATGAACATATAATTCATATGTGAATCACATAGATTCATATATGAACTCATTTGCTGTCTATTTTTGTAAAAGTTACGAAACTACCCTCTTTTTTTTTTTCCATATAGCCGTAATTTTTGACCAGTCAAATCCGATCTTAACCGTATGAAGGCTAAGATCACTTCTTTACTTCTCAAATATTTACTATTTCTCAAAATAACTTTTAGTTATATATATACATGTTATGAGTATGGTTCCGGTAAGAAGGGAAGTTATATTGAGAAGCGTATCTTCATCTTTGAATCAATCGTAATTGAATGTCAACATTAATGAGATGCATCGAGATGTACCGCATCAATTTCCTTCTAAAACGCACTTCATAGATGGATATAAAATTAAAAATAATCAAATGTTTAGATCTCTTCTTACATTTCTCACCATAATTTCTCATCTGACACCATCGTTTACATTATTGGGTTTTCGTAAATAATATAGTAAGTTTCTTAATTTGTGGTCCTCGTTTGCTCCCAAAATTACTCCACTTTGTTTGAATTACATCATTAACTTGTTTCTCTCTCTCTCCATCTATAATTGTATGTTATATTTATATTTATATATATATAATATGTTTATATATAAGAAAACCATATATATCACCATAAATTAATATTATATATATATATATATATTGGGTTCACATGAGACCCGTAAAATCATTTTTTACATTTGAAACTTCACATTAAAACACTGTGAAGGTAAAAAAATCCGAACCTTCACAGCAAAAACATTGTGAAGGTTACATTAAAGTTTCAAGTGTAAAAAAGTGATCTTACGGGTCTCACGAAAACAGGCTAATCTCACGTCATCCCAAATCTCTCTCTCTCTCTCTCTCTCTCTCTATATATATATATATATATATATATATTTTAGAGGAGCGATCAAATGCAAACCACTCAATTTGTACAAACCGTGCAAACCACTCTCGTCCGTTTATGAAATTGTTTAATATAGTGAAATTGTTTCATATAATACATTTTTTTGATGAAGTTGTTTCATATATGGTTATGAAATTGTTTCATATAATACTTAATAAAATTTTAATGAAATTGTTTCATGTATTTCTCTAAAATTAAAATAATAAAGATGATAATATCCATGATTAACATTCTCCACAATAAAAAATGATTAATCAACCTCTCATAATTATGATTAATTGAATGAGGTTTGTACGGTTTGTACAAATAACGTGGTTTGCAAAGTAAATCTTCCTCTCCTTCTCTCTCTCTCTCTCTCTCTCTCTCTCTCTCTCTATATATATATATAATTTATATTAACTACATCAACCCATCAATCGACACGTTTCATTATTAATTTCACTTATATTTTCTATAACAAAAACTTAAGCAATAAAAATGCATCCAAAATAAGCTTTCTTCTTATTTTTATCAAATAAACATAATTATAAAATTGGATTTATAAAACATTTAAAATATGTAAACATCCTAATAAAGCATTTTATACAATTAAACTATAAAACATCATGTCTAAAAATATTATAATAAATTTATTTGACGTTTTTGGTATTTTAATAAGTTTTTTAAAATATTTCTAAAATAAAGTGCATGTTAGTTATTTTATACGACATTGTTTGAAAATTTAAGTGTTAATATAACCATAAATGTTCTACAAAAAGTTGTTCGTATAACATTTTTTTAAAATATCATATAAAATAGCTAATACAACATTTTATATTTAAAACGTTTGATAAACCTAACGTAACATTTCAGATAGAACGTTTTGTGGTTTAATCCAAGTCCCGTAAATCATATTATTAAAAAATTTAAACATTTTAAGCGCCTTGTAAATTCGATATTATTGTAACGAGATTTTTTAATCAAAAAAGCAGTTGTAATTTCATCATAATGACTTAAAATATTCGTTAATAACACTACAAAAATGCTGGGTATCAGCGAGGGAAAATTCCCTCGCTGATCCGTCGCTGAAAGGGGTCTCCGTCGCTGATACTCCGTCGATCAAACAGTTACTAGAAACATAACAAAATCTCACAAACGTATATACAGTTTCTATTCATTAAATATTATTAAGGGTTTTTCTGGGTCAGACAGAGGAATAAAAATTAAAAAAAATGGAATGAGAATTAATTTTTATTCCCCAAATTTAACATGGAATGAGTATTTGGGAGAAAATGAACTCATTATATTATATAAAAGCAAACAGTTTCTTTTATATTCAATCTTATTAATAACTGTTTAATACATCTAACCAAACACCCGTAAAATTGTACTTAAAAAAACATGAAAACCAAATCATCTTCGAATCCACCAAAGTTATTAGTGGTTTTTCTTGCTGATTTACAGAGCTTCTGCAATTAGTCAACGTGTACGTAAACTGAGTCAGACCTATAAATATGATTAACAAAAGAAAGACTTTAAACCACATGGGTGGTGCATCACTGGTTTGAGTTTGGCTCCAAATATCAAAAGTACCAGGAGGTCTCAAGTTAAAATCAAGGAGAAATAAAAATCCCCTTGTGGCCACGAAGGTTCAAATATGGTGACTCCGGACTATCTGCAAAACAGGTGATCACCCTAAAATTAGTCGATTCATATAACAAGTTGGATATCCAGGTTAATAAAAAAAAAAACTTTAAGAAACAATTTGAAAACTCAAAGAAGAAATTGGTATGTAAACAACCTCAACACTCCAACTTTGAATACTTTACCCAATTGGGAAATCATTTGTTAATTATATTCACACACATTATTAAAATATATTCACAAATGAATAACAATTTGGTTTCTTATTTCCCAACAGTCAAATTCCGGCGACCGGCCACTGACCGCCGGCATCCCGTCGACGGAGACAACACGTGTTCCCTACACCTGTACTCTTTTAAGGTAAACGTCTTTTTACGTAAAGATGGGAAAAGTTTATTGCTTTCATCATGTGCTCTTGAATTTTTTAAAATAAATGGAAATTGGTGGGATGACCTTGAAGATATGATTATTGACACTTTTGGTCCTTGTACTTACACTATGACCGTTTGGTCATTTGGGTGTGTGTTTTTAAACTAGTTATTTGAACAAAAATTTGATTACTGTAACCTCAACCGGCTTTACATGGAACCCCGCTTCCAAGGATACCCATGTGAGGGTGCATTTTTTGTCTCACGTTGAGGCTAGCCCCCGAGGGGAGGCTGAGATAGAACCCAAGACATGTCTTGTATTTGAACAAAGTCACCTCATTCATTTATCAATTGAACTACGCACCAGAGGCTTAAAGTAATTATTATTAGTGGTGTAAACGAGTCGAATCGAGTCAAGTAGTAGGTTACTTCTTCGAGCTCGGCTTGGAAAATTAAATAATATGAGGCTCGAACTCGACTCGAGCACAAATAACTCTTTCAAAGTAGAGATCGATGATTGTTTATGGGTTTGAACCCGCGATCAATTAACTTGTCATTTCTTGAATTCAATTACTTTTATAGTATGATTTATGAAATATCAGCATCTTTGACTCAAAAAAATGCATGCTCGAATGGCTCGGTTTAATTCGAAAAATTTAATTGATTTTTCAAATGAGCTAAGTCGAACACTGATGTCTACCACCGTAGAATTGTTCTAATGCGGTGTAGTTTTTTCAAAGGTAGCCGGTTACAAAACTTTTTGCACAATTATTCAGGGACTTATATTGCCCATATTCATAAACGTAAGGGGCCACATCTTAAACTTTACAAACTATAAAAACCCAAAAGACACGTGTCTGGTTGTAAGCGGTGAAGAGGGTTGTGTGCGCTTTAAAACACGTGAAAATACAAACTTTTCCTTAATTGTCACAACTGTCACGTGGCAGCTGGCTTGTTGGAAAATTTAATAAAACTACGTCAGCAAAGGTGACACGTGGTCTTAATGATTGATGTTGGTGGACCCCCTTGTACTTTGTCATTATTACAGATGGACCCCTCGTACTTTTTGATTATGACTTTTTGACACATTATTTGCATTGGCCTCCAATAAAATCGTAGTCCGGTTTTTCTCACCAATTTTTCAACACCTCAAATTTACGACCTCATCCATATCCAAACAAGAAAGATTACAAAGAAAAAAATAAAAGGAAAAATTTATTTTTATAGAAGGGCGGACCCACATAATTGTAGAGGTGCTCATGTGTTGGGTTGATTGGGTTAAAGACATTTGAACAACCCAACCCAATGCTTGCGGTTTGAAAAATCTTAACCCAATTCAACCCAAACAAAAATGTAACCCAATCCAACCTAAACCGTACGGGTTAGTCGGGTTGATACTTTGGTACATTAAAATGTTCTTCTAACCTTGAATATGTTATTTCTCTACTCATAATTTATTTTTCATCATCAACCATTTGATACAATTTATTCCATATTTCTTACTTTATCACATGCAGTTAATTTTCTCAATTTACATATATATGTTTACAGTTACTGAACATATATACGAATGAGTTATATATAGATGTGAATAGATTGAAAAGATGTGTATATGAAGAGCGTACGTAATAGTGTTATTGTCTAATGTATATTTTAATAGAAATTCAATAATCATATTAAATCCAAGAAATAAAAGGATATCGGGTTCATCGGGTTGGGTTAGGTTGGGTTCAAATAGTGGTAACCCAATATCAACCCAATACATACGGTTTGAAAATTTTACAACTCGATTAGACATTGGGTTGGGTTGGGTTGGGTTCAAATAATAGTAACCCAATATCAACCTAATATCTACGGTTTGAAAATTTTACAACTCGATTAGACATTGGGTTGGGTTGGGTTGGGTTCAAATAATAGTAACCCAATATCAACCTAATATCTACGGTTTGAAAATTTTACAACTCGATTAGACATCGGGTTGCTTCGAGTTGAGTTATTTCACGTTGGGTTGGGTTGATCGGGTTGGTCGGATTTTTGAACACCCCTACATAATTGGATACAGTGTTCTGTTCCTCTGTCATAGTAAAAAAATATAGGGTTGTGCAATGTGTTACTGTATCATTTTGTTTTGTACAACCGTATATATTTTAAAACTACAATGGTGATACAAGTTTTACTTGATAAGGTTGGTTTTTCTCCCATCTTAAACCCAGGTTCAAATCATGTTTATGTCATTTTTCTTAGTTTTTAATTTTTTATTTCAGATTTATTATGTATTTGACATAATTTGCAACAAAAGACTCAAACACAAGATCTCACATACGAAGACCGACCTCAATTTTTTTTTCAAGTACAGAGATATCTTTCATTAAATCATCATTGGTTTGTTGATTAGTTCATAACCTTTTAGATGTTAGGTTATGTGTTCAAGCCATTTATTGCAAAAAAAATTCTTCTAGAAACGTAATAAATCTGAAATTAAAAACTAATAGGATTCGACGTGACTACGTTTTTCCGTTGGTTGATGTTGCGTTTTGCACACTTGTTATATTCGTTACTCGAGTCTATGGTGGAAGAAGAGTTTTACAAACCATCTTTACCAGGAGAAATTTGTATCCTCATTATTTATACTATATAAATAAGCATTTGATAAAAGCTCTTAAAAACCATTTTTTTTGTTGATTAACCTGGATATCCAACCCGCTATGCGATCCGACTAATCCTATGACGACTACCTACTTTGCAGATAGCCCGGAGTAACCGCATTTGAATCTCCATGGCCACAATGGAATTTTTATTCCTCTTTGGATTTGAACTTTGGACCTCTAGGTACTTTTGATCTTTGGAGTCAAGCTCAAATCAATCAAACACCACCCTTGTGTTTAAAAAACACCATTTTTATGCATGAAGTATAGTTTATTGATGCATATTACTTAAAATTCAATATTACAAGTAAATTGTGCATATATACAACTTATTAAAGCTTCATGTTTGAACTCGTGTAACTAACTGTAGATAAACATAATCAAATAGAGGATAAACATCTAATTTTAAATATAAAAAAATCTAAAATATAATTAGAATAATTATTGAGTTCTAACAAAATACTTAATTATTATTTTTATAAAAAAAATATGTTATTAAACCAAAAATAAAAAATAAATTAAAGAAATATACAAAAAAACGAAAAAATTTAAATAGTTAGTTTGGTACTAATATTAAAAAAATCAATTTTTTATGATATCTTCATATTTATATTTTATTCAAAAATAAAAATATTATCGCTTTCTCAAAACCACATAAAATCGTACTATAACATCGACTGGGACCAAAAAAAAACATTAAAATCGATATGTATCTTGTTGCATTGTGCAAGTACCATTTTTAGTAGTTTTCAAATATACATGGTGGCACACAATAAATTGATACGACGACATTTTACACGATCTTATAATTTTTTACATTATGATGGAGGAACGAATCGATGACCCATGTCACTGTATCCAACACACTGGGTCCGTTGGTGCTCACATATGAAAAACAAAGAAGTAACCAGTTATGATAAAGTGTTTTAGGTCCGTCTACGTTCATAAAGTGTTTTTGTAAGTCGGTGGTATGTACGGACACGGTCTATTTCAGGAGCAAATTCATTAAATAAGTTGCAACATTATAACAAAATCGAGTTTATAGAACACAAAAAATGTCTAAATGTCCTAATAGACTGATTTATAGGACTTGAGATTATAGACTAAACAATTGTATGTCTTATCTAAAGATGTTGTAATAAGTTTATATAACGCTGTTGGTTGTCATAAAAAACTCTTTTGGACATTTAAAACAAAATGTCCTATTAGTCTTTTTATACGACACTATTTGAAAAATGTCTTATAAAAACGTGTTTCTAGAAAACTGCTTAAAAATGTCCTATAAAAGAGTCAATACGAATCTATGTTGAAATCAGTGAGGATTTGGTAACTATAATTAAATTTGAATTTATGATTACATTTTAGAAATGACAAATTGCATGAAAAAATAACGTATTTTAACTCGATTCATATTTTGGGTAACGTACTTTCGAAACTTTCATTTTGGTACTTAAGATGAAAAATTTTAAACATTTAAGTACTCGGGTAACCAATTGAAATATTAACCGGTTATCATGTTGATGTGGCGAGTGATGTGGTATCCAACTCAGTATTATTTGTTGACGTGGTTAGTGACGTGAATTTTTTTTTTGATCTAAAACTAGTCTTTTTTTTTTTAATCTAAAATTAGTCTTCAACCGGTTACCTTAGTACTTAAATGTTTAAAACTGTACATCTTAGGTACTAAAATGGAAGTTTTGAAATGACGTTACCCATGATATGAATTAAGTTAATGTACGTCACTTTTTCATGCAATTTACCCTTCTAGAAAAATGATTTAATTTTTTTAAAAAATAAGACAACTGTAACTGTTAACTCTGTAATCTGATCTTTCCTAACGGGGCTGGTGTACCTTCTCATGCTTATAGCAGATGAATTTAACATAAATGAAAGTTCAGATATAATTCAAAGAAGTGATATGCAATTAAATGTAAACTAAAACATATTTTCGATGGATCAGAGGTTTCTATTCTCAGTTTACCTATCACGATTTCCTTGATTAACGACACTACGTACAAGGTATTATTGTGTTGACTTAATGATAAGGGTTTGACGGTTGACCGAACAAGGTTTGTCAAACAAAACCCCACAATGAGAAGGACATCGAAAAGCAAATGAGTTGAATTTAGAGTGAATAATTTGTTCTGACAACTGTTTTTTCTTGACTTTTTTAGCTCTGTATTTTAACTTATCAGAGTTTAAGGTTAATAAAATATGTTAGCAGTATAATATGTATATCATGTTTGATTCGGTTTGTCATTGATTCAGAACCGTGTGTAAAGCCAAGGTTCTAAATCCATGCAAGGATGCTTCTCGAGGTTTATTGAATTTGTAATACAGTGTTTTTGGATTTTATTTTTTCTGATTAAATTTTATAACAACGAAAATGATCTGTACAAACATAATATGTTCTGGCTTGGCTATACCAGCCCTAAGTAAAATTGCATCTGAACCATCTAGTTACGTGTCAAAAGGTTAATTTATTTGTAATGTTTTAGCTAGCTCTTTAATCAGTAATTTCACTTAAACCATCAATTAATAAAAATAACTGATTATTTTTGTAAGTGGTGGATGATCCCATAAACATACAAGGAAGAACTGAGATTTTAAAAAACTGAATTATATGATTATCAACCAATTTTTTATGCATGAAGTACTGAGTATGAATGCATATTACTTAAAATTTAAATTTACAAATAAATTGTGCGTAAGTACAACTTATTAAAACTTCATTTTTGAATTTGTATAACTAACTGTAGATAAACATAATCAAATACATGATAAATATTTTATTTTAAATATAACAATCTAAAATATAATTAGAATAATCATTGAGTTTTAACAGAATCGTTATCTTTATAAATTTTTATTAAGTCAAAAATAAATTATTTCACTAAATCATAGAAACATTATGTTTCTCAAAACCACATAAATCGTATTATATCAACAGAGACAAAAAAACAAAACAAGACATTAAAATAAATATATATTTCGTTGCATTGTGTGAGTACCATTCTAGTTAATCATAAAAAAAGGCAAACCCATCTATTTAGTTTTTGGCAAAAACTTTAAAAACCATTTTTATGTATGAAATATTGTTTATTGATAAATATTACTTAAAATTCAAGATTACAAGTAAATTGTGCGTAAGTACAACTTATCAATGTTTCATTTTTGAATTTGTGTAACAAACTATAGATAAACATAATCAAATACGAGATAAATATCTTATTTTAAATATAAAAAATCTAAAATATAATTAGGATAATCATTAGTTATAACAAATATTTAATTATTATCTTTCTAAAAAAATATATTATTAAATAGTAAATAAATTATTTCGTTATTAAATCTAAATTAATTATAAATAAAACATTGAATTAATGAAATTACACAAAAACGAGAACTTTAAATAGTAAATTTGATACTAATATCAATATATATATTTTTTTTCAAATTTTTATGATATCTTTAAATTTATATTTTATTCAAAAATAAAACACTATTTTTTCTCAAAACCACTATAAACCGTATTGTATCGATAGAGACAGAGAATAAAACGGAACATTAAAATTGAGATATATCTCGCTGCATTATGCGAATATCTTCTTAGTCATTAGTAATACGGTTAGTGTTTAATTGTTGATCATATTGGTTACTTAGACCAGATAAAATTGGTTGAGAATAAGTACAATCAGATAAATCCCAAAAGTACAATAGAGGGTGTTTGTTTGTAACTTGATCAATTGAATGTATGTGGTGCTTAACCGTTCAACTATAAATTTTCCGTTTAGAAAAAGAGTAGTATGTATTCAGCCAACAAATTTCACATATGTCATCTTTCTCAAATCAGTATCTCGTTATACTTCTTTCCCTTATTGTCCTCCCGTGCTGTTGCTTTCCTTCGATGAATATTGTCAGATCAATAAATGAACATCCACCATCTGGGATACCCTAGCAATTAATGCAGATGGTAAATATCGAACTGCAAGTTCATTAGTCGTCGTCTTTTGATCCTGAATTGCTTTTCTTAAGTCGGTATAAGCTTCAAAGTGCAAATCAGGATGACCCGATAATCTAACTATGCGGAACAGTGGGCCCAGATACGAAGAACGTTGTCAAGATTATATTGGAAAATTTGAGGTTCTGAATGGGTTGGAGGCGAACCATTAAAAAGAGAGTTGCATCTTCCTGAAATAACTGTTTGTCTTTTTATGTGTGTTTTCTCCATATGTATGTTAAATAATACAAATAAAATAGGACAAATTGTATGAAAAAGTAACTTACTTTAACTTAATTCTTATTTCAGGTAACGTACTTTCAAAACTTCCATTTTGGTACCTAAGATGTAAAGTTTTAAGCATTTAAATACCCGAGTAACTGGTTGAAGCATTAACCGGTTATCATGCTGATGTGGCGAGTGAAATGGTATCCGGTTAATGCTTCAGCAAATAATACTGAGTTGGATACCACATCACTCTTAGGTATCAAAATAGAAGTTTTAAAAATTATGTTACTCAAAATAAGAATTAAGTTAAATTATGTTATTTTTTTATGCAATTTGTCCAATAAAATATTATAAAATATAAATCATTTATTTAAAAAAAAATGAATTATAAATTTATAATTTCAAATGAATTAAAATACGTGTTTTTTTATCTTTGTTTTATCCAATAAAATCAAAAGCAGCTTTTCTTTTTCTTTTAATATAATGTCCCTTGGTCAAACTTTCCATTGCACACGTAAGCTTGACGTCACTTTCACGTCATAACTTTTTGATAATATATTTTCTTAATTATATATATATTTTGTTCCAAAATAATGTCTGATTTAATTAATAATAAAACATTTAAAATAACTTTTAATTCAAAAAACTTCTCATAATTTTGGAAGTGGAAATTGTTGGTTAATAAATAAATTAGAAAATTAAATCATCAAAAAAGTTATGTTAACAGACACGTTTGTATAAGAATTATGGATTGTTTGGTACAAAATAATTAAGAGGCTCTTATGATATAGTGTAAAATAAAATATATAATTGTTTGGTAACTATTTACAATGAAATCAGGGCGTTGAATGGTTAAGGGAGACCTATAATATAAAATCATTCAGATGGTTTTGAAACCATTAAGAGGCAAACTTTTTTTTGCCACACAAGATTCACTTCTTAACGATTCAAAGACCACATATAGAACTATTAAAAGGTAAACAAACAACCTTTAATAATATTTCAATTAAGGGGCTGTTTGGCAATTGCTGAATGGTTTGGTGGAGAATGATTAAGTGGTCAGAATGATTAAGTGGCTCTCATGATATAGTACAAAATGAAATATAATTGTTTGGTAATTGCGTACACTGAAATTAGGGCTCTTAATGGTTAAGGGAGATCCATGATACAAAATCATTCAGAGGGTTTTAGAACCATTAAGAGGCAATTTTTTTTTTTTTTGCTAAACAAGATTCACATCTTAACGATTCAGATGTTGCCTCTTAATGGAACTATTAAGAGGTAAACAAACAACCCCTAAGAAAAGTAAAAAGAGTGTTGATTGAGGGGTGGCCAAGGAGTGGACATAAGATGAATAGCTGAAGTTGGACATAATGACCTTACATATTACTGATTTAACATTACATCTGATAAAAATACTTGAAGATGTAGAATTAGGGTAACAAATTTGGTATGAAGATTTGTAGCTGGCGTAGTCGGGCAGACGGAAGGTGAACACGAGTTTTTTTGAGGGGGAATTAAAGGGTTCATTTTAGGTTAGGTATGTAAACGTTCAAGTCTCTCTCTCTCTCTCTCTATATATATATATATATATATATATATATATATATATATATATATATATAGA
>NC_037541.1:474027-503073 GCF_001531365.2 Cynara cardunculus var. scolymus | reverse complement strand
TTTTGATTATTTCCTAATATAAAGTATTAATCATAATTAATGAACTGTATTCATCTTCCATAAATATTTAAATCATAATAAATGAACTCTAATCATTTCCATAAATATTTCAATTTATTGGGTTGCATTGGTTGTACAAATGCGATAGGTTGTATTTGAAATAAACCCTATATATATATCTATATTTGAAGTATGTAATATTCATATACGACAAATCAAATAAATAAACTTACACACTCTCTTCACTTTTGGTGAGGTTTGAACCTTTAACCTTCTAGAAGGCCAAAGACTCACATACCGCTAGGCCAAAAACCCTTTGATAACTCTACATATTTATCACCATCCTCAATGCATACTTTCGAATGTGATTTACTGCATCTGTTTAGTTTCATTCGTAAATATATTGAAAACAAACTATTTTTAACTAAAAGGGTACATTAGGGAAATGGTTGACAATTATATACTTACTTTACTATATTATAAAACATTTTATAAAAATTATTTAAAAAATAATTTATAAGCATTATATATTATTTATTATTGAATAATCTCTTGGTAATTAGCAAAAATTTATAATTTTTGGAACTTTATAAAATTAATTAGCAATTAGCTGATTAAGGGGCCGTTTACCAAACACTTACCCGATAAGCATTTAGCGGTAAAATTCAATACTATCATTTACTTACAAGATAAAATTTTAGTCAACAAAAACGGCTTTCTATGTAACAATTTAGCCGGTAAGAACTGACCGTGGTAAAAGTCATTGTTCTTACTTATCGGGTAAGACTCTCAGTCTTTGTCTCGCTCTTACCAGGTAAGATTCTTGGTCATTGTCATATTCATCCGGTAAGGTAATATAACTTGGTAAGCGCTTACCCGAGTAAACATTTGATAAACGACCCCTAAGTCAATCAAATAAATGATACTGATTGAACCGTACTAAAACCAGTTGAAATTTCCTATAAAAAAAACTAAATAAAATAAAATCTAAATATACCACTTGTACAGACAATGCGAACATCCTATTAAAAAATATTAAGATTGTTTACATTGTGTATAAGATGTGTATGTTAATACGGAGATATGAGAGAGAAATAGAAAAATATGAAATTTCCTAAAAAAAATGTATTAGTTTTTATTTAATATACAAGGATATTTATCTTTTTAATTATTTTATTAATTAATAATATTAATTATCTTATATTAGTGGTTTAGTATGGATCTCACGGATGACGAATCTCACACGTTTTGTAGTTTTCAAATGATTAAGTTTCATATTATATATATATATATATATATATATATATATATATATATTATAGATAGAATAGAGAGTCAGATTCACAAGAAAATCGCTAAAAAATTAAAAACTGATAAACACCATGTTAACCATTCATCTGGGCGGTATGCACAGTTGTATATAAGTAATTTGTGAACAATTTATCTGGTATGCATATGTAATCATTCATTTGAACGGTACGCACATTTAAATACAAACAATTTGTCAGATATGCACATGTGCACAACATGCACATGTATGAAATTGTTTCATGTATTTCCCTAAAATTAAAATAATAAAAATGATAATATCTATTATTAACACCTTCTACAATAAAAATAATTAATCAACCTTTAATAATTACAAAAAATTAACAAAATAAAAAATTATGATTGGTTGAATTAGGTTTGTACAAATAATGTGGTTTGCAAAGTAAATTTCCTCGATATATATATATATATATATATATATATATATATATATATAGTTTGTTTCAAATACAACCCATCGCATTTGTACAACCAAATATATTGAGATATTTATGGAAATGATGATAGTTCATTTATTATGATTTGAATATTTATGGAGGATGAATATAGTTCATTTATTATGATCGATACTTTATATTAGAAAACTATAAAAACTTCTATGAAATCACATATTAATCAAATGAAATGGACGATTGAGATTGGGTTGTATTGGTTGCACAAATGTTAAGTGTTGTATAATAATCAAGCTATATATATATATATATATATATATATATATATATAACATGCATTTCGACTATACAAATTCCACCTTTTATTCCATATGAATTTATTTTAAAACCCCGAATTAATTCTGGAACTAAAATAATTTTGATGAAATTAAAAACATGAAAATGATGTGTTTTAGAGTCAGAAAAAGTCAATGGATAAAAAACATACGGCTTTAGCTTTGACTTTTGACCATCCGCCGACCACCACTCCGGCGGGTGACTGCAACGCCGACAGCACACACACTACCGTCGCTTTCCGTCGCCGACCGCCCAAGGAAAAAGGTGTTTCGTCAAAAGTTGCCCCCTGTTTTTTCCTTCCACTTAAATTACTTTTTTCTTTTTCTTTTTTTAATAATTTTCAAAAAGTCTTTTTTTGAATTTTTCTTCACTCTTTTTTGCTTTTCATTTTTCCACCTTTTTTATGGTTTGCTTTCATATTTGATGATTCTTTGTTGATCACTTATCCAAACCGGTTAAATAACAGGTCAAAATAAGTAATATTTATATCTATATCTAAATTATATTATAAAGTATTTGACAAAAATTCTTAAAAACTCATTTTTATGCGTAAAATACTATTTATTAATGCATATTACTTAAAACTCAACATTGCAAGTAGATTGTGTGTAAGTACAACTTATTAAAGCTCCATATCTGAATTCGTGTAATTAACTGCAGATAAACATAATCAAATACAAGATAAACATCTCATTTTAAATATAAAAAATATAAAATATAATTAGGATAATCATTGAGTTCTAATGAAATAATTAATTATTATCTTTATAAAATGTTATATTATTAAACCAAAAATAAATTATTTCGTTATTAAACTTAAATTAAATTAATTAAAAAATAAAGAAATTACATAAAAATGAGAACTTTTAAATAGTTTATTTGATATTAACATTGATATATTTTTTTTCAAATTTTTATGATATCTTCAAATTTATATTTTATTCAAAAATAAAATTATTATTACTTTCTTAAAAACACATAAAGTCGTATTATAACATCGACAGAGACAAATAATAAAATAGAACATTAAAATCGAGATATGTCTCGCTGCATTGCGCGAGTACTCTTCTAGTGTTAAAATAAGGTGTCGTTTATTAAATGTTTATCCGGATAAGTGTTTATCAAGTCACTTTACTTTACCGGATGAATATGTCAAGGACTAAAAATCTTACCCGGTAAGTGAGGACGAGGACTCTTACCATGGTTACCGCTTACCGGGATAAATTGTTGCATACGATGCGTTTTAGTGAACAAAATCTTACCTGGTAAGTAAGCGATAGTGTTGAATTTTACCGGTAAGTGCTTACCGGGTAAGTGTTTAGGTAAACGGCCTCTAAGTCAGATTGGAGCGGCGGATCTGGGATTTTTCCAAGCAGATGTACATTTAAGGTGGATCAAATGTCTACAAAGTCCTCTGATGTATTTTAGCTGAATTCCACTGTTGTAAGATACTTTTAAGCTTTTTTAATTTTACCAAAATTTGACCCGTTGAATATAAATTAAAATCCCTGTTTGACCAATTTTGATATAAATCTGTTGAAATTGTCGCTTATGTTCATACGATCTTTATGGGCCGATATACGTCGACTTTATTAAACGATAATACAATTTTCAAAATAATAAAGAAATCTTGAGTTAGAATACAACGTTTGTATAATATCCGTTGAATTATCGACATATATTAATGTGCACACGACAAAATATTGACTTTTGCAAATGTGGTTTTCCGAGTCTTTTTCTTTAAATGCTTTTTTGTTAGGACACGTTTGGTTCTGCATTTTTCATGAAATTATTACGATTTTAAGATTAAGAATAAATTATCAACTGTAACATAATGATTGAAACCAAAGGAACTTTGACCTAGCGGTATCGTATTATTTGGCCTCCTAGAAGGTCAGAGGTTTAAATCCCACCAAAAGTGAGAAAGGTGTGTGAGTTTATTTATTGCATTTGCCGTTAGGGGTGCTCAAAAACCCTACCAACCCGATCAACTCAACCCAACCCAACGCGAAATAACTCAACCCAAAGCAACCCGATGTTTAATCAAGTTATAAAGTTGTCAAACCATAGGTATTGGGTTGATATTGAGAACTATTATTTGAACCCAACCCGATAAACCCGATATCCTTTTATTTCTTAGATTTAATATGATTGTTGAATTTCTATTAATATATACATTAGACAATTACACTATCATGTATGCTTTTCATATACACATATTTTCAATCTATTCACATCTCTATATAATTTATTTGTATATATGTTCAGTAACTGTGAACATATATATGTAAATTGAGAAAATTAACTGAATGTGATATACGTAATGAATATGGATAAATATTATCAAATGGTTAATGATGAAAAAAGAAATTATAAGTAGAGAAATAACATATTCAAGGTTAGAAAAATATTTTAATGTACTAAAGTATCAATCCGACCAACCCGTACGGGTTGGGTTGGGTTAGGTTGCACTTTGGTTTGGGTTAAGATTTTTCAAACCGCAAACATTTGGTTGAATTGTTCAAATGTTTTCAACCCGATCAACTCAACCCATGAGCACCCCTATTTGCCGTATATAAATATTATATACTTAAAAAAACGTAATGATTGAAATGTGAGGTAAGTAATTTGTATTTACCGTCAACATTTAATTTTAGAATAAACCACAAATTTGGTTCATTTGATTTGTCAAAAATAACATCTATCGGTTCTATAGTTTCGAAATTACAAAATTGCCATTGTGATTTACAAAAACATCTGAATTTGGTCTCTCCCTCTAATTGCAATTAAAAGATTCCGTCAAATGAGTGGTATTTTCGTCATTTTAATAAAAAAAATTGTCTTTAACCCATCAAAATCGATTTTATGATTTTGGTCTTGTTATTTTTTAATTGGGTAAAAAACATTTTTATTTAAACTTGATTATAATTAAATGTGCACATAAAATAAATATTTTATGAATATATTTTTTAAAAAATATTATTATAATTTGTAAACAAACTATAAATCTACAAGATTTGGAATAGTTTGTGAACACATTGTAAACATTGAACACCAACAAAAGCAACAAAACTAATAGGCCGTTTACCAAACGCTTACTCGGGTAAGGGAACACCAAGTCATTTTACCTTACCTGATGAATATGGTAAGGATTAAAAATCTTACCCTGTAAGAACGAGACAATGACCAAAAGTCTTATCCGGTAAGTGAGAACGACGACTCCTACCATGGTAAGCGCTCACCGGGTAAATTGTTGCATACGATATCGTTTTGGTAGACTAAAATCTTATTCAGTAAGTAAATGATAGTGTTAAGTTTACCGCTAAACTCTTACCGGGTAAGTGTTTGGTAAACGACCCCTAAATCTAAACCCAACATTTGTGAAGACGTTAGTATGAATTTTTTTAAAGTTGTTTTTATTTTATCCATAGTGTGTTCGTCTTATGTACATATTTAATTGTGAATGTGTGTGTATGTTACAGGAGAGAGGAGACAAGAGAGACAGGGATATTTATGGAATTTGAGTTTTCCTATAAATATGCATTGATTATTTCATCTGTTATTCTAAATCAGTGGTTGATAATGGATTTTATAAATTGTACAGTTCTGAAATGATTAAGCCTTGGGGTTGTACATGGGTTGAGTTGGTTGGGTTGAAGTCATTTGAACAACTCAAACCAATTTTTACGGTTTGAAAAATCTCAACTCGTGGCCACAGAGTTTCAAATGCAGTGACTCTGGGCTACCCACAAAACAGGTGGTTGCCCTGGAATTAATCGGCTCGCATAGGGAGTTGGATATCCAGGTTAATAAAAAATAAATCCCAACTCAACACAACTCAATCAAAGCTACAACCCAACCCAACCCAACTCATGTGGGTTAGGTTGGGTTGGTCGGGTTGAAACATTGATACATCATTTTACAATCTAACTAACTGTTTGTGTTTAAAATAAGTAAAAATCAAATTAAGAACATACAAAAAACGACTAACAAACTAAAAAAATGAAGATTCATGCAAATAAGAAAGTAAAATTATGCTTAAAATTGTAATATAATTTTGTATATAGCTTATTGCAGGTTGGTGTAACGTCTAACATACATATACTAATCAAGAATTTAATACTTATATCAAAACCATAGTATAGAAAGACATCGATTAACCACAAGGGTGATGTCTGATTGGTTTGAGCTTGGCTATAAAGGTCAAAAGTACCAGAAGGTCATAGGTTCAAATCCAAGAAGGAATAAAAATTCTCTTGTGGCCACGGAAGTTCAAATGCGGTGACTCCGGCTTATCTGCAAAGCAGGTGGTCATCCTGGGCTTAGTCGGTCGCATAGCGGATTGGATATCCAGGTTAATAAAAAAAAAAGACATCGGTTTGAATTGGGTTCAAATTACCCTAACTCAATAGACACGATTTGAACTAATTTTGTATCAATTATGTCTCGGTTTGTATCGGGTTGGGTTTTTTTGAGTTTTCTCCAATTGGGTTAAGTTCGGTTGGTCAGGTTGATCCGTTTTTTTAGCACCGTTAATTAAGCCCTTGAAAAATTGTGTGCAAACTGCAAAAATTATATCCAAATAAATATTATAATTAATAAAATAAAACAACAAAGTCGTTGTTGTATAGTGGTAAGTATTCCCGCCTGTCACGCGGGTGACCCGGGTTCGATCCCCGGCAGCGGCGCTTTTTATTTAATTTTTAATTAAAAATTCCAAATTTTTTAATTTTTTAATAAAAATTTAATTCTTTTTTAAAGAATATCACAATATAAAAATGACGTATTTTTTATTTTAAATTGAATTTTTATTTTCATGTATATAAAACCTATAGAGAAAATGCTTACTGGTATAAAAAAAAATCTGAAATTAAGGTGTCGTTTACCAAACACTTACTGGTAGGGGTGTATAAAAAACCGTCAATCTGTAAAATCATTCCAATTTAACCCGCTGACAACCTAATTAAACCCAACCTACCAACTCGGCAAATTGTCAACCCGGTAATTAAGAGGGTTGAAATTGGGCTAGATCTAGCTCAACATGTCTAATCCGCCGTTAATATATATTTTTTATAATTTTTTACTTTTTATATATATGTTTTTATATATATTATTATTGTATAAAAGTTTATATAATGTTTATTGTGTTTATGTTTGTATTTCATTTTAGTTAAATGTATAGGTTACCAAAAGAGATTCACGATCAATGAATGATGATAAAAAATCTAATTAATAAGAGAAAATTATTGAAATCGTTTTTACAGTAACAATAAATGGATATGTTAAAGAATATGAATAATGTTGATAGATATTTAATTGACGAATATATGAATATAAATACTCTCATTTGATGTTGTACTTTGCTGGAAATATAACACTTACTATAACAACATTAGGTTTTATATGATGCATAAAAAATGTCTAAGCGTCATAATATGATACTTTATAGGACAAAACTAAAAAGTGTCTTATCTAAAAGAGTTGCAATATGTTTATAGGAGCGTCTTAACAAATTTTTATGACGCTTTTAAAATAAAGTGTCGTATTAATTATTTTATACAACATTACTTGGAAAAAAAATGTCGTATGAACACAAGTGTTCTATAAATAGATGAGTTTACGTGATACTTCTTAAAATGTTTCTGTAAAATAACTAATATAACATTTTATTTAAAAAGCGTTCTAAAAACTTATTGAAATGCCAAAAAAATGGTCTTATAAACTGTAATCTTTTTAGATATGACGTTCTATAGTTTGATTCTATAAACTAAAGTTTTATTAAGTATTTTATTCGTCAAATTTATGTAACTACTAACACGTCAACCTAATCCAGACCGCCATATTGGGTTGAGTTGGTTTGGGTTATACTTTTGAATGAGTTGGATTGGGTTGAGATTTTTCCAAACCGCTATATTAGGTTAGGTTGTAAAAATGTCGAAAATGACCCACCCTAACCCGTGTACACACTAACTTACTGGCAAGAGTCACTACTCACCACCTTCACTTACCTTATCGGATAACATTCTTGGTTATAAAAATAAATTGTTGGTAAGCGTCTTTTACTCGGTAAGCACTTACTGGGTAAGAGTTTTTTTCTCTCACTTATCAGGTAAAACTCTTCTATCATTTATCAAGTAAGATTCTCAGTCTTTGTTATGTCTCATACCTGAAAAGCTTAAGTCAATTTTATATTTAAAATACTAAAAATAGTATAGATTTAAATTTTCATAGATTATTGAAGGCCCATTGGGCTCCAATACCACTAAAGGCCCAATTTTAAATAATTGAGTAATGGTATTTTGAATTTTATTAACCAATTTGAGATCTAAAGGCCCATTGAATAATTACCTAATTAGGATTTTATTATAAAATTAGAAAGAAAAAAAAAAAGAAAAAATGATTAAATTATTCCTGAATTATTATACTTTTTTCTAAAGAAGTTAATACGACGAACGTAACAATATGTCGTAAACCATCGTAATAAAAACCGTAAATTTTAAACTACGATAATGAAAATAATAGCTGTTAACAGATCATTCAGACGAAAATTATAGTCCACTCTAAGTAAAGTGGTTCTGTGAACCATCATTTCGGATCACATCAACGAGGTGTTGAATTTTTAGATAAAGTAATAATATGTTGTAGAATATATAGAGAACACGTGAGATCAGCCTGTTTTTGTAAGACCCGTGAGACCACTTTTTTACATTTGAAACTTCATAGCAAAACGTTATGAAGATAACTTTCACAGTGTTGTTACTGTGAAGGTTCGGTTTTTTTTTTACCTTCACAGCGTTTTGCAGTGAAGTTTTAAGTATAAAAAAGTGGTCTTACGGGTTTCATGAAAACATGTTGGTTTCACGTTAACCTAACCCTGTATATATAACGTATATAACTTAATGAGCTTAATCGTCTGGACGGCTTATTCGCTCAACCATCCAAGAGTGTTTCTTTACGGCCTAATCGTAGGGGGGTAAGGATGGTGCCGAGGTCTTAATAGAAAGGGGGAAAAAGTTGATTACTAATAACCATAAGCGGCCCCACACAGAACCAGCCTCAAAGGACATCAATGTGAGGAGACATTTTTTGGCTCATTCAAGCTAGCAGAGGCTCTGAGATCGAACATATGACTTGTTTTCTATTCAGACAAAGTCGTCTCACCAGGGACGGACGCACATGGAATGATACGGTGATATGGACCACCGCTTCATGGTTCCTCATAAAGGGGGAAAACTACATTTTTTTTAAAGCTGTCACCGTATTATTTTGTCGGCTGCCAGCTTATAGTTCTTGAAATTGAAATGTTAACACAAAATTTTAATGGTTGAGATTGTAATAAACCCCTGCCTTTGTACAAAAGGCCCGGGTTTGAGTCCCACTGTTGTCAACACGAATTATGGTTAAGTTACCCTCACCCTCCACAAATTAGTAACCTACATAAACATATTGACTTATTCTGGTGTGGTACCGGTAATAAGCACTTTTGAGTGTTTGGATAAACAACTTATACCGGTGCCAAACCGGTAATAAAGAGTTTTTGAAGAAGTTAAACCCTTCTGACTTATAATAAGTTGATAAGTGTTTTTGTAGAAAAACATAAGTTGTTTCAAATAAGCAATCCCAAACACCCCTTTATGATTAATGATTTGGGATCACGTGAGATCAACTTGTTTTCGTGATACCTTGACACCACTTTTTTTACACTTAAACTTCATAGCAAAATGTTGTAAATGTAACCTTTACACTATTTTACTGTAAATGTTCGATTTTTTACCTTCATAACGTTTTGCTGTAAAGTTGAGAAATGATGCGATTGATTCTTTTCAACCATCTTCATTCTAAACCTTTCTTGGTTGTAAATCTGAAGTATATAAACAAAATCTGCCATATATTGGGAAGATCTTTTACATGTACAAAAATCTCTCATTGCCAACAAGAGGGTTTCCTCCAAAAAGGGTTCCAAAAAGAACACATAATCGAACCCAAATCAAAATCAGCCTTCAATCATCTTCGTTTTTCTCTTAAATCCGCCATTGTTTGATGATAATGATGTGATCAATTATGTTAGCGAACGAAAACTTGAATTGATTTCGTGATCAGATGATCAAGGGGAGTCGAAATGTAGAAAATGCTCGCGGTTCAGCTCCTGCACAAATTTGCCTCAATTCGTGATCAAAATCAACTCCATTATCGCTATGTCAAGGTTCTATTTACATTTCGTATTCAAATTTCTTCTTGTATGCTTCGATTTTGTTAAGAAATGTATATTATTGAATGAATTACCGGCGAAATTTCTGAGTTATGAAACGTTTTAGCGACTTCCCTTTGGAGAAATGTTTTGAAATTGTAATAAAAATTTAGGGTTTGTACATGTAGAGATCCAACATTAAGAACACAAAGGTTATTGGGAGGACATTATTAACCTTGGCAGCATCAATCATATAGCTAAATTTTAGCTAGGGTTTCAGTTGAGGGAGGTTCAGGAAAACCTCAAAAAAAAAATAGTAGCTGAGGAACACCTGGTGGCCATTCTTTTGGACGTTATGCATATGTGCATACAAGTAATTGCAGTTGTTTCTTGGTTTTATTGCATGTTTTGCACATCTGCATTCCGCGCAAATTGCTTACAAATTACTTGTATGCACATGTACATGCCATTCACATGAATGGTTATGAGGGTGTTCCTAATATTTTTCAATTTTCTTGTGGTTTTTCCTTGAACCTGACCTGGTTTCAGTTTATGCCTTTTTTAATGCTTGTGAATTTTAATATATTTATGTGTACTTAGCTAGAAATTGCAAGATTAGCATCTTTCTCTCGGGACAAACAATCAAGTTGCATATATGATTTTGAATCATACATTTTTTGATCAATATGGATGGCCCTAGAATCCTTTTGACATTTTTTATATGGTAAACTAAGGGGTAGCGCACAAGTCTGCACACATTCCACGTAACCCTACTTTCGAGTTGAATTTACCGGGTTGGTTTGCTTTATATGGTAAATTAAGGGGCTGTTTGGTTGGTTTTCCATTAAATCATATATAGATGAAGTTGTCTGTGTGGATTAATCTGTATATACAGATTGGGAAGGGTTTTTTTTTCAAAGATGAAAGGAACGTGTTTTTTTTATTGGGAGAGTAGGTTTTGAAAAAAACTTGGCTTTTTGCATAAAACTCCACTTAGAAGCTTACTGAATAAGTCACTTTCTATATCATTAAGCCACTACCAAATAGTCATATATAGCTGACCTAATAAGCTTTGAGTCTCAATTGTCTTCATTCAAACTCTCCTTATGAGTTTAATTAACCTGTTTGAATGGGTTTTAAAAGTGTTAAATCATTTACTAATGTCTAAGAATGGTGAAATTGACTTGTTAATTATAATACAGGCTCTTGGCTGTCAGAAATATTAAAAGAATTGCACAATCGATTCGAACAAACAATAGGAGAATTCAATCAGAAGATGGGTCAGTCGATAGAATTGGTCTACGTTCCTCCCAATATGGGGTATACTCGCAATATACGCTCTATAGTAGGCGAAGTTCTTCATTTTCGGCATGCAATGCCGAATACGGTTTCGGAAAGACCACTTTTCAGAGAAATTATTGTGTTGTCCCGAATTATAGAATCACACATAATGCTCAAATTGGGTTAAAAAGAGTATCTTGGAGTTCATTTCACAATGGGAAATGTTTTTCTCCTCTAAGTCGGATTTCTCAAGCATTTAGTTTGGCGTTGAGCCGCTCGTATGTGGTTATTCCGGGTATATTTGCGTTAATGTGCGGGAATATGGCATTTGCACAAACAGGGCAAAACGTGGAATATTTTCAGCCAAGAAATACTTTATACATGCACGCGGAAGATGGGCATGCGCTCTTGATTTCATCGATCCTTTCGGTATTTGAAGGTTTAGTATTGTTGGTGAGAGCTTTATATTTAGCGATTTTGTTCTCGCCCAGTATAGCAATGGCTCCATTTGCGGAGTATTTTGGTAGCTCGTCTAGAAAAAGATGGCTTCGGATCGTTCGCCGAACGTTAGAAATAGCAGGTCCCGCTTTTATAAAATGGGGTCAATGGGCAGCAACAAGACCAGATCTTTTTCCAAGAGATTTGTGCACGGAACTCTCGAAACTTCATACCAAAGCTCCCGAGCATAGCTTTGCTTACACGAAAAAGACGGTTGAGAAGGCTTTCGGTCGTAAAATTTCTGAAATCTTCGATGATTTTGAAGAGGTTCCAGTTGCATCAGGGAGTATTGCTCAAATTCATCGGGCTTCTTTGAAATACAGATATCGTGGAAAGCAGATCAAGCCGTTAATTGTTGCGGTTAAAGTGAGACATCCCGGAGTTGGTGAATCGATTAGACGAGATTTTGAGATCATTAACGTAGTAGCCAAGATTTCAAGATTTATACCCACTTTGAAATGGTTAAGATTGGATGAAAGTGTACAACAATTTGCGGTTTTTATGATGTCACAAGTGGATCTTGCGCGGGAAGCTGCTCATTTAAGTCGTTTCATTTACAACTTTAGGAGATGGAGGGATGTTTCATTTCCGAAACCCGTATATCCGCTTGTTCATCCTGCGGTTTTGGTGGAAACTTTCGAGCAAGGAGAAAGTGTTGCACATTATGTTGATGAACTTGAAGGACATGAACGACTTAAAAGCTCTCTTGCTCACATTGGTACCCATGCACTTTTGAAGATGCTTCTGGTATCGTATTCGTTAGCTTTAATGCTTCCATCTCTTTCCGATGAAAATAACCATATTTCACTTGCTATATATATAATTGAATACTTTCTAATTAGGTGCTTGTGAATGTCTAGGGTGTCTTTGGTACGCAGGACAAGACAAGACATAGACATGACAATACAAAAACTTTTTGTCCCGTATTTGGTGCAACATTAGACCGGGACAAAGGGAGATGGGACAAGAATGATAAATTATTGAACTACCCATGTTGAATTAAAACCTTAAAACCTTACACAATCTTTCACGCACCTACCTCACTCTCTCCCGTCTAGTCATGTCTAGTGTCGTCCGTGTACCAAACACACCCAAATTTATTCATGGTTTGCGTACTTCTCACCCCCAGACTCTACTTTCAAGTGGATTCGTTTGGTTTGCTCACACTTTTGCACAAGCTGGGGGTCTTCACTTAAACAACCGCTCTATCCTTTACTCGTTTAGGGTGTGTTTGGTACACTTCACAAGACATAAAAGGGATTATTGTTCCACATTTGGCAGGACTTTTATGTGGAACAGGCTGAAGAGGCTTATGTTTTACCAATACAACCTCAAACTAAAACTTAATTCTCTTCTAAAACATCAAATACGTCTTCACTCTTTACATTTTATTCATTCTTTAAATTTTATTTATTGCATTTTATGCTCTTTAAACCTTCACTTTGCTATCCTCAATTTTTTTTTTGCGGTTTCTATATTTTGATTAATTTATTAAATACTAATAATATAGAAAAGGTATAAAATAAAAATTGGACACTACATACATGTTTTATTTTGGTGTCATTTTAATCGTCTTGACAAAAACTTTCTAATGCTATATTTTGTTGCATAAAATATTTATTTTATTGTAATTTAATAAATTACATAATTAATCCAAATATATAAATAGCTCATTAGGGGTAAATTGGTCATTTTATCTGCTTTGTTATGTCCAGTTCTGTCTTATCAAATGCTAAACAGCTAAAAAGTTATCTGTTCCGCCTGGATATCAAAAGCACCCTTACGGAAGACATCAAATCTGCATACATCCCACCCCCAGACCCTTCTCTAGTGCGGGATACACTGGGGTCGTTTGATTTGGTTTCGTTTTTAATCCTACAAGTATATTATTGATATATTTGAAGACTCCAATTTCTCTTGTTACAGGTCGATAACTTCATTCATGCGGACATGCATCCCGGAAATATCCTTGTACGGAGCAAGTCTTCTCGTAAAGGGATCTTCAAATCGAAGCCTCATGTTGTATTCCTTGATGTAGGCATGACTGCTGAACTTTCAAAGAACGATAGAGTGAATTTGTTGGAATTTTTCAAAGCAGTTGCTCGTCGAGATGGTGAAACTGCAGCAAAGTGCACCTTGAGGCTATCAAAGCAACAAAACTGTCCTAATCCACAAGCCTTTATAAAGGTAATCTTGTTCACATTAATTTGTAGTTTTAACTTTTCTGTTGCAAGCCGGGGTTTTCACAAATGCCAAAAAGAACAAAAAAAAGCGTTTCAGTCGAAACAAGAAACCCTTGACATCAGTATAAATAGACTCACCAAAGGGTTATTTGGCCCGGTGGTACCCGGGTTATTGGTATAGCCCCGCCTCCTAGGAGGTTAAGGGTTTGATTCAGATAGAAATGTAGACACTTATTTGGGATAGATGAATTTTAAACTGATGTTGGAGGTTAAAATTCTTTCTTTTAAGTATTAATATCTATATACTGCAAATACTCACACACACTCCTTACTGTTGATGAAGTTTGAACCCTTGACTTTTTGAAAGGTTAAAGGTTGGACTCTACTGGTAACCTGGATACCGCTAGGCCAAAGACCGTTTTCTTAAAGTTCTTTATGTGTAAATTCAACCAATTCCATCAATTTGTTTATGGTTGCATCTTTTCGATGAAGTCTGTTTGTATAAAAAATCAAGAACAATATATATACGCAAACCCTTTGATGTAATCATTTGTGTTAATAGGAAGTTACGGAATCGTTCGATTTTTGGGGTACTCCAGAAGGTGACGTTGTCCACCCTGCCGATTGCATGCATCAATTGTTAGAGCAAGTGAGGCGTCATCGAGTCAATGTGGACGGAAATGTCTGCACCGTGATGGTTACAACCTTGGTTCTTGAGGTATTTATTCCCTTTCTTATGCACATAAGCTCGATTAGTCAATATATACATACAAATATGTCTAAATATCCTAACAGGCTGCTCTATGGAAATTAAGTTTATAGGACCAGATAATTGTGTGTCCTATGTAAAAATGTTACAATAAGTTGATAGAACGTTTTTGGAAGTTTAAACAAGTTCTTTAAGGATACTCTTGAACTAAAGTGTCATATTAGCTTTTTTATAGCACACTTTTGAGAAGTGTTTAAGGATACTCTTGACACTTTATTTCAAAACTTTTCTAGAAAACTCGTTAGGATGCCCAAAAATGTCCTATCAACTTATTGTAAGCCCTGAATATAGGACGCACATTTGTTTGATTTTATAAACTTAAGTCCTATAAAATGAGCCTATTAAGACATTTGACATATTTGCCGTCCTATAAATCCGATTTTGTTGTAAAGCGATTGTTATACAAAGAAGTTGATTAACAGTTCAATCTTTGAAACGGCTTGATCGGGCTTTCTAAGGTCGGGCTTTTTCAGCCCAGGCCTGCCCTTAAAAATTCGGCCTGATCCGGCTTTTGATGCCAGGCCTGGACTAGGAATCGGGCTTGGGCTTTTATGTGTATCAATAGTTTGAACCGTTGACTTCCGAGCAGATTAAGATTTACCAGTAACCGGGATACTATTGGGCCAATGACCTTTTGCTTGCATTTTTTTAAAGTATATAATATTCATATGCGGGCCAACAAATATTGACGCACACTCCTCCTCACTTTTGGTAAGGTTTGAACCCTTGAGGCCTTGACCTCCAAACAGACTAGGATTTACCAGTAAACCCGAATATTGTTCGGCCAACGACCTTCTGGTTTTATTGCATTCTTGCAGGGTTGGCAAAGGAAGTTGGATCCGGATTATGATGTTATGCATACGCTACAAACGTTGTTACTAAAAGAAGATTGGGCAAAGTCACTAACCTACACGATCGAAGGATTGATGGCTCCATAAACACGATACTCGGTCTCCAAAAAAGATTTTGTAAAACCACGTGTTGATAGTTGTTTCAAGAATATATTGATTCGTTCAATCGAACGATTTCCAAAGGGAAATTTTTTGTCGATGAAGGTGTAAGTTCATGAAAGAACAATAGTAGCAATAAATATACGATAAAGACGTCCTTTCTTCGTTTATGTTGTTCTGGATTCCTCTCAAGATGTTAGAGATTTTTTCTCGTTGTTATCTTTAGAGTCCAATGAAATTGCTGAAGTACGCCGTTATCTTTAGAGTCCAATGAAATTGGCGAGATACGCACAAGGTGGTCTAGACATCTAAGGTTACCGGTCTTTTGGTCCAGTGGCCAATTCGGAACTTTAGGTGCATCTTGGGCATATAAATTGTAACCGGTCTAGTCCTGGTCCTGGTCCTTAATGGTCCTCGAAAAAAATAGTAATCGGTTTCATAACCTAAATCGTTTATAAATTGCTTATTTTTTTTGGCAGAGTACTTCAATTTGTGTAAATAAACCACCAACTCGAACATGCATTTAGACTCGAGCAAAATGGTAAACAAAAATAAGCGGCCATATTAAGACGAAAAAGGGTTAACCGGTCCTTGTAACCGAACCCCGGTAACCAATCAAAAAAGGGTAACGAGTCCAGTAAAAAATAGTGTAACCGATGGTAATTAGACTTTGGTCTAACGGTATCCAATAAGGTCAGAGGGTTCCAACAGTGTGAATTTTATTTGTCGTATATAAATATTATATAATTAAAAAAAAAACAGAAACACAAACACATCTGAAACCTAAAATCATCCTTAGAATGCATCAAATCTTGGAGCTAAAAAAAATGACATTAGGTGTGATTCTTCGACACCAGTAAGAACTAAGCTGTCAAAAATGGCGGAAAAACGCCCGAGATTCCGAAACAGAACTCTACAGCAACGACGGAGGACGAAAATGGAGTCCATGGTGAACCTGTTGGATCGGCTTGTGAAAACAAAGATGTGCGCTTTCATGTGATTATAATATAAAGCTCGTGTCCTCTTTGATTCAGAATCTGAGTTACAAACGAGCATATGCTGCTAAACAAGAAGATGAAGACCTCTCGTCACCTGCAATAAAAGAACGTTACAAATGGTTCAAAAAACCAAACCAAACATGCGCAGTATATCCCGCCTGAACGTTGGGGTGTCGGGTGGGTTGTATGCAGATCTGACCGGTTATAGAAGTAATTGAAGTTGTTTCTTGGTTTTTATGCACATATGCATGTTATGCACATGTGCATACCGGACATTGCTTACAAATTACTTGCATGCACATGTGCATACTGTCCAGATAAACGGTTCCTAACAAGTTCCTCGGTCTCTCAAATTTTTGAGGTTTTCCTCTGAATCTGACACTATATGAATATATATCCTTTTGGCAATATCTTAAGATTGGTCAAAGTGAAATGTAGAACCGGAAAAGGAAAGGTGGTTATTTAAAATTCCAACGAACTTAAAAATAATGCCATCGGTTCTCATTCATGTGTTGTGAATACGAACACAATTCGTGTTAAAACATAAAAGGATATATAATAAATATGATTTTGGCGAATACAAGTTTGACTTTGAAAGTCAAAAGGACAAAAAACGCGTACCTTTTGGCTCTTCTTTGCTAGGTTCAAGCTTCATTGGTGATCACCGATTTCAGCTTCATCGTGATTCAAAAGTCCTCGTGAAGGACTTTGACTTGAAACTTCCATTTGAAGAGCAATTTCAAGCATAGAACACACTTCCGTTGCAGCGCTTCTTTGGAACTCCGTCATGTGAATCAAGAAACACCTATAACAAAAGATCAATTCAGGTGTTTCTTTAACCGAAGATCCAGATAAAATCACGAGATACCTACATGCTAATAATCTAAACGACAAGATTTACTCAACAATATGTCAAAAAAGATCGTTCTTTCTTGATATTGACGAAAGAAAATGAATATCATGTGAACACAAATCAACAAACGAGAAGCGTTTCTAGTCAAGAAAGCGTTTCTACTCCCTAAACGATCCTCAAAAGAAATTTGAACCAACGTTCATCAATATTGAATGGGAACAATGGTGGTTGAAAGTTGAAACATCCAACGTAGGGCTTGTCTATTAGCTTAATGGGACTCAGTTTATTCGGTCAGCTATACATAACTGTTCAGTAGTGGCTTAACAATATAGAAAGTGGCTTATTTATTAAGCTTCTAGGGGAGAGCTTTATGCTAGAAAGCCAAGTTTTTTTTCCAAACCTGCCCCTCTTAATTAAAAACACGCTCCTTCCATCTATGAAAAAACCCTCCGCAACAAAAACGTTCTCAATCTATACAGACAGATTAATCCACACAGTCAGCGTTATCGATATAGGACTTGGAAGACCAACCAAAAAACATAGATATATATACATAGCATCAATATTTGATGGTAAGAAGGAAGTATCTTAATTTATGCCTCTTTTACGCACTAGACTAATTAAGTTATTAACTAAATGAAGAGCTAGATATAGATCTATGCACTAGAGATCAGAAAGATGACAACTCGAGGCGGTAAACAAAGAAGAGAATATAGGTGAAACGATTCTACTAAAACTAGTAGAACATATAAGGAAATATCACGTAATTAAGTGCATTAGAATTTAACAACGAACTAATATAAATTTAGCAAAAGAAACAATAGAGGCTTCAAGAGTATATGCAACTAAGGCGTGTTTGTTAACAACTTAATGAGCTTAATGGCACTCATAGCTTATCCGGTCAGCTATACATGACTATTTTGTAGTGGCTTAATGATATAAAAAGTGGCTTATTCAATAAGCTTCTAGAGAGGAGCTTTATGTAGAAAGCCAAGTTTTTCCAAACCTGCCCCTCCCAATTTAAAAACACACTCCTTACATCTGTGAAAAACCCTCTCAATCCATATAGACACATTAATCAACACAATCAGCTTTATCCGTACAGGACTGGTGGAAAACCAACCAAACAGATATTACCCCTAAGATCATTAAGGTCTTATTAGTCGCTATACTTGATTGGAAACTTTTATGTTCTAATTTTGGTATGTTTCAATGTCTATTATTCGAATAGTTGAGCTCTCATAAAACCAAACCAAACAATAGAAGTATATCCCACCTAGGGGGTGAAGTGAGGGGGATGAGATGTACGCAGACCTGGTCTCTACCTCAAGAGTATAGTGGCTATTTCACTAGTCAAGCTCTCATCTTGAACTAAATTGGACAACTTCACTAGCACATAATATAGCTTCTATAGTGAAAAGGGATTCGCATGAGTGTACCAAAGGATCCATGTTATATATAGGGTCAGGTTCAGGGAAAACTGCAAAAAAAATGAAAAACTGGTGGTAACGTTCATCTGGACGGTGTGTACATGTGCATACAACATATGCATATGATGCAGATGATGAAACTACCAGGGTGTTCCTCAGTTCCCGTTCTTTCTTGGGTTTTCCCTGAACCTCCCTCTCTCTCTCTCTATGTGTGTGTGTGACGATGATCGGCTAATTTATTGCAAATAAAGCAAGTGAATGTCGACATATATTCTAAACTAAATGATGCATCATATTAGAAGATTTACGAAGAAATAACTAGATGATGCATCGTAGTAGTGTAATAGTTACATAGCAACAATATTTCTTTTCTCGAAAGGGTGTCCCAAGCTATGCCTGAACTAACCCGGCAAATTGTGGCTGCAAGAAATCAACCCAGATAAACTCAATGGCCACAACTGTTGTCTACGTCTGGAATCGAACTCTAGGCAGATGGGATATTCCACCACATCCCCCAAGACCTCAACCACTACGCGACAACCCTTGTGGTTGCAACAATATTTCTTCGTGGATGAAATTTAACTATTCTCATATAATACTCAAATTGTACCAATATTAATCCACATACGCAAAACCCCATATTTAGAAAAGAACTCTTTAAAATCTTGTAAAATAATCATACTCCCTTCGTAAATATTTTTGCAACATTTAGTAAAAGAAGTATTTGACCATCAATCGGGCGTCTAAAAACCAGCATTTTTGGACCAAATTCTATATCAACAACAATTTACAAAAGGTAACGATTGAAACTTTGCTAGAAAACAAACTGTTGCAAGAATAATGGAATATACGAAATGAAAAATCACTAAATATTGCAAAAAGAAAATACTTTTCCGATAAAACATAAAAGCATTAAATGCCACATACAAAGTTGGTAATCTAACTTAAAAATAATGTACTAATTCATTTTTGTTCTTGATACCATGTTCATATCATCAGAGCGATAGGTTGATTTAACACTAAATCACGAACACCGAGCATCTTTGCCCCCTTCTGATATCTGTAGATTTTCGATTGCTTGATGTTAAAATGAAAATTTAAAAACGGCATTAGGGTGCGTTTGGCATGCGGATGGGACTCAGGTAGGAAGGTAAAAGAATTGTGGATGGTTTCAGGTTTCAATTTTGACACGAGTATTTTAGTAATTTACCAATCTTGTCTAATCTTTTTCACATACCAAACGCACCCTTACAAAACACACAATAAAAAACACGCCACTTACAATCACATGGTGAATTTGATCGGATGCCAAGTTCACTTGTAGCTCTCAATCTCTACTCCCCGACTTTGTCACTGATTCTAAAATTGAAAAAAAAATACGGATATGCATCAGTAACAAATGCGCACAAGAACAGTCGAGACTCAAAAAGCAAAAATCTAAGGTTTGTGAATAGAAGAGACTCATTCTCTGCTTGGGAAACCGCACGGAATTCTTCAACCGCAGCATTTACACTATGAATGGTCATTTTCTTGACCTGAAAAAACGTACACATATTAGTCCCGTTCTCCGGACCAACATCTTTAAAAGGAAAAAAAAAACTTCAAACTATTGTTCTCAAATATTTACCCCCAACATTTTTCCTTTTGCTTTGTGATTTACAGGAAGTTGACGGGTTTCATCACTCAACTTGGTTCCCATCGATGCGCTTTCCGGTGATATGAATTCAAGAACCACATTGACACACGACTGCAAGAAGATGTATTACGATCAACAATCACACACGCCATAATACTTATTACTTAATGTTAAACAAAAATATGAAAAAACTAGTTTTCTAGTATTCCTTCCGGTTCATGAAACCTACAAAACTGTCCTTTCTGGGATAAACCGAATCAAGAAAATCCCACACAGAGTAGGGTCTGGGAAGGTAAGATGTTTGCAGACCTCACCTCTACCCCAAGGAGTAGAGAATTTTGTTTTCGTAAAAACCCCAACTTGTAAAAAGTCCTATAATTTTGCAATATTGCAAATAATTTAAGAAAAATTGACCAAAACAGAGAACCAACTTTACTTTTTAGCCACTTTTTCAATTGAATTCCCATTTTAGCCGGAGCTTACACAAATGTCTTGCGCATTTGCGTAAACTCGATTTTCAGATTAAAAAAAGAAAAGAGATTTTTTTGCATAAGGATTCAAATTTTTGCGTAAAAAATCCTTACACATATGCATAAGGATTTTTTTTTCATTTTCTCTCTCTCCATAAATCAGTCTTTACGCAAATGCCATGTGCGTAATGGCTGGCTATTTTGAAGAGGCACTGAAAAGTGGCTAAAAAGTGAATTTGGTTGATGGGATAGGCTATTTAAGTCAATTTCCCATAAATTTATAGTATTAGGTCCAAAAGATTCATTTAGTAAGAGTATTTTACGTATTTGATAAATAGCTAAACCAAACTATCCAAGTATATCCCACCCGGAGGTGGGGTCCGCCCATCAGGGGGTGTACGCAAGCCTAACCTCTACCCCATGGAGTACAATAGTTGTTTCTATGAAAACGCCACCGGCCTATGAAAAATGTGAGCAAATATACCTTAATTTTCTTTACTTGATAGGGGCAACCGGCTGGAACAATAACGGCTTCACCAATTTGTTGCTCAAACGTCCATGGTTCAACATCTAGTTAATAGTATTAATAAGACGATCACGACGAAAATAAAATTCGACCCTACTTTATATATCTTTTAGAACCGACTTGAAAAGAAAACGTGAGGATAATACTTACCGAATTCGTCCTTAAGATACTTTTTATGAAAAGCATCTAAATAAAAGTTTTCATCAAGAATTGGATGAATGACCTGCAGTACAATAATCAGAAGTGAAATAAGACTTCAAAGTTCAGCACCTCTTAAAAAACAAATACCACCCAATTGAAACGATACCTTCTTGGGGGAGCTATAGGATTGGTTAAGCTCGTTAGAATACTTTCTAAGATACTCTACAAGCTTTGGAACATCTTGTCTTCGAAAAACATCCCACTGGGCCCCACAAGTATCAACGGGTTTCCGTTTGTTACAACTTGAACTTCCCGACTCATCATGACATAAATCTTCATCATCCGACTCACTGATGCTTGAATCATCAGAGAACGCACATGGGTTACCGTTAGGTATTTGAGTGAGTTCTCCTTTCGTGTTATCCTCCAACTCCGACTGTTGAGTTACTTCGCTACTAAACGATGATCTCCCACATGGTTGATTCATTTCGTTCTTTGCTTTATTCTTCTCCGAAAACTCGTTTTGATCTTGTGAACTGTATTTGTTCAACAAGACCTTTACTTTATTGAGCTTTTTCTCGGAAATCGGAAGTTCCGTAGCATGCACGAGAATATTAACCTGGTGCAAAAATGGTTTAAAAAGATCAAAAACGATATGCTTGGTCTCATAGGGCCCATTTGGTACGCGGAACAAGACGAGACATGACATTACGAAAACATGTTGTCCCACGTTTGGAATGACATTAGACGGGGACAAGACAAGACAAGACAAGACCAGACCTAAGTAGGACAAAAATGCATTTTTTTTTTCTGTCCCACCAAAATAGGTGAAACAAAAATCAAGAAAATGGAACAAAGATTGGTAAATTACTAAACTACCCATGTCAAATTAAAACCCTAAAACCTTCCAGAATTCTCTCACTCACCTACTTCACTCTCGTCCGTCCAATCATGTCTAGTTCCATCTACGTACCAAACGTGCCCATAAAATATGAAGAAAAGAAGTTCATAGAAATTCTAACGGAGCATTTAGATATGTACCATATCATATGCATGATAACATAACTTTGTCAAAAAATCAGCGCCCATAAGATCTTCGGTTCTACCATACGAGATATAAACAAAAGGACCCAAGTCAGGATTTTGACTTTCTGGCGGCATGTTAGCTGCCAAATTTAGAATACCCGTTAACGGATTAATGTACTGTTGAATAGGTAGAGCATGCATCGCAGCAGCATAATGACTCGGAAAGTGTTCTTGGAAGAATCCGGAAGATAGCCAGACTTTGAACTTCAACTTCTCATGCCACACATTCGCATGCGTTTTACCGCCCATAAAAATCTGCTGCCTACCAATTTGCACCTCGCACCAATCGGAGCAATTTTTCAATTTTACTTCTTTGTCATTTCGAGATTTTGCACTCCTCTCAAGATACATGCAAAACATAGAAATTGGATCCCAACTCAACTCCGATTCACTGTTGATCATGTCTCGAAGAATAAGAGGTTGACCTCTGACCCAATGCTTTGTGAAATGTTGAAGATTTTTGTCCCCAAGATCTTGCCGGATTGAGAAATACAAGCATTTGTTGTTAATCAAGATTTCACTCTCATTTTTGCCCTCACGGTGGTCTTGTTCGTCACACAATGCACAACGAGAAGAATCAACCTCGAAATATTGTGTAATCTTGGAGGCGCAAACTATTTCTTTCGCTCTTGCTTCAAGATCTTTAGTCCAATTAACAGGTGGATGACAAAATAATCCAAGAATGCCGTCCCCACAACCTCCTAAATTCTTTGGTGGGCATTTTATACTTCCATCTTCGTTAGTACTCCAATTCCGCAATATTGTGCACAAAGACTTTCTTTTATCTGTCTTTGTATATTTAAAATTTCTAAGACCCCCATGTAAGTGTCCATCACGAAACTCCCGACAACAAGATAAACAGAGAATATAGGAGCAATTTCCACAGCTTCTGTGAACATCCACAATACAAGCTTTGCAAAAACTGCTGCACCAGATAAAAAGGTATAATGGTTCCAACCCGCATAATCGCAACATTTGGCCGTTAGTAAAAAATTTAAAAGAAAAAAGACATCTACATGCAACGAAGTTTGCCTCGGTTCACAAATATTTTTTTCTCTCAATCAATGTAAGAAAGTTTCAAATTTTCCTATTTTTCACCCATCATGACCGATAACCTGCTGGTCTTGTAACATTTGATGACGTTGATGTCAAGTTCATCGTTCACTTTGATGTAACCCTTTCATAAACCCCTATCCGCATCTTTAAATGCTAAAAGATTAATGGGCTATCGATCAAAATGGGTATAAAATAGGAAATTTTGAAACTTTATTACATCGATTGAGAAAAAAGAATCTTGGTTACACAAAATAGAAACTAAACCAAGCTTTGTTGCATTTTGATGCCCTTTGCCCTATTTAAAATACCCTTGAAACTTGACAAAATAGGAAGAACATTATCAACCAAAATCAAAGGATGTATGCCGTCAATACCTCTACCCACGGGGTAGAGAGGCCTTTTCTATAAAGACCCCCGGCCATGAAAAGGCACATAGTTTTAGAAATGTGTAATTAGTACGCTTGTTGATTAACAAAATGACAATTTTACCCTTAATAATAGAGGGAGTTTAATTTCTCTCTCTCATAATTAAGGGTAGAATTGGAAAGTCAGAAGTTGCTTTTATAAATGAACACTTATTCTAGGACAAACTCAAATAGGAATTGGTGACACTTATTTTGGGACGGAAGGGAGTAATTTGTTTTACGAACAGAAGTATTTAAAAAGCATACCAGCATTGCTGCTTCTGAGAGCCTGTAGCATTCTGTATCTCTAATTGGCTATGGTCTTTTCCTGAAGTTATCAAAAACCATCAACTCAATTCTCATTTTCAATCATTCCATACAAAAAAGAACAAGAAATAAGATCTTCTACCTTTGATTTTAGCTTCAATTTCTAGCTCGATGATCTTTTCTTGATTTATTTGTTCAAGCAAAGGAAGGAGCAAATCGATCATGTAAAGAAGTTGTTGAGCTTTATCAAACTTCTCTTCGCCATTAAAAACAATGAGATCCTAAAATAGAAAGGAAGTAGAGTGATTATTAGTATATGTAAAAACGACGTTAAATTGGCATACAGAGCTTTGACCCGAACCTTTGTTTTGACTTCTTTAGATCTTCCTCTTATGCAGACTCTGCAGCTGCAATTTCCATGGCAAACAGGGCATCGTTTCTTGATGTCTGCCTTATCAAGATACCTAAACCCATTTAAACAACCAAATTTGATTTAATGTCCTTAATTTATTTAAACACCATTAAGCATAATTGAAGAAAAAGTTACGATCTTGAAAGGGATCACTCACAAAAACTGTGGTTAAAGATCTTCAATAAAGTAATGATGTGTCAGGGGTTGATTAGTGGATAGGGAGGGGGACATAGAGTTTGGGGACGGGTGATTTGTATTCCCCGATAGCAAGGGATTATAGAGGGACTACAAATCCAAAATCATAACTAATGTGGAATTGGGTAAGGTTTGCATACATCCTACCCTCCCCATACCCTACTCCATGTGGGATTCATTGGGTTAGTTTGGTTTGGGTTTTTTAATCAAACATGTCGAGTCAGATTATGATCTTCATATGAATTAGCAAGTATACTTAGCACACATTGCTCTTTTGAGATCCAAAATCATGATAATAAGCACTAAAAATGATGAGAGAATAAAACAAACCTTTCACGGATACAATCTTCACAAAAGAACTGCTTTTTGCAAGTCAAACACTTGACAAGAACACGATAGCTACCCAATGAACACCAATGGCACTTCTTTGTTGTGGCTTTTACATTAGCTTTTATACTCGGTAAAATCTAGATAGAAAGATTCAAAAGGAACTAATAACAAATCAGTTTCAAGAAAACAAAGATAACAAATTGGGCAAAAGCTAAACTCAAGAAAGAACATCAAAGCTCTGATAACAAAATGGAATACATGGAATTTGGATTATAACCTATAGGAAGGTTTAGGGGAAAACCCAAAAAAAAAAAAAAAAACTAAGGAACACCTTGTTAACCATCATTCATTTGGACAGTATGCACATGTGCATACAAGTAATTGCAGTTGTTTGTTGGTTTTTATGCACATGTGCATACTGTCTAGATTAATGGTTACCAAGGTGTTCGTCAATTATTATTTTTTGTGGTTTTCCCCTGGACGTGACTCATAACTTACAAAAAAACATATTTAGACATATTACACGAAACTTTGCAAATATATGTAGTGAAAACAACCTGCATTGTAACAATTTGGACATAAAAACCAAGTGAACAGCCTAAAACGTGAAACTTAAATAAGCAAACTAAAAATTTATAACAATTTGTATGAGACCAAGTGAATTAAGCAATGAAAAACAACCTGCATTGTAGCAATAGGAAGCCGATCGATGTTTTTCGACCTGAAAAACCTTGTGGGCACAGAAGTGGATGCAGGAATCCCAACTTTAACATTCAAAAGACCTCCATTGTTGACTGATGTGGTGGGTGTTGTTAATGGTGAAGACTGTGAAATCTCCAATCTTCCATACTTCAATTCTTTAACTATATCCTCTTTCTGTGGTTGCTTCCCTTTTTTCTTCTCAATTTGTCTATTTAAATACCCTCTAATCAAGTCTAATTGCAAATCCCCCTTCTTCAATTTCATCTTTTTTAAAGCATCATCAAGATCCTCAGAGATATCCACAGATGATTTCATCTCCTTTTGGCTTCTTCTTCCCCTTTTCCTTTGTCGATTTGAAGAACCTGAAACCCCTTTTGTTCTGATTTCGAGATTCTCATTTGGGTTTCCTTCGTCAATCAAATTCTTCCTTTTACCCCTTTTTTGGGGTAAATTCGAACAACCCACATTCCCATTGACCCTAATTTCACTTTTCTCAGTAGGGTTTTCTTCGAATTTTTTAGTTCTTCGAGATCGTTTTTGTCTCTCGAGCTTCAAATCATCAGGAACCGGTTTTTTATGTTGACGATGACGACCTTGAAGAAAGTGCGCTTCACAAAGAGTCCTCCCCTCCATCACCACCCGCTGGCACCGCCATTTCTTGCCGTCGCTCCTTTTACACCTCCGTTCGTCTAATAAAGAACCACCCCCACCCCCCTTTTCTGCCATTTCTTACTCTCTATCCAAATTGGGTTTTACGAAAGCAATACAAAAAACACAAATTTCTCAAGAAACAGGGGGGAAAGATCACAAGAAATTTGTGGGTTTTTTTTTATGAAAACAAGGGGAAGGGTTTTGGGTCGGTTTTAGAGAAAAGGGGAGATAAAATTAGAGGGTATGTGAACCGAGTGGGAGAAAGGGGCAGAGGTTCCGCTTGTATGTATGCATGAGATCATGAAAACTGACCAAAAAGTCAAACACTCAAAAGGGTATCTTGGATTGTTGAAATGTGTCTCAGATTTTAATTGTGTATTGTGCATGCTGAAATATTAATTTAGTTTTGAATCATGAATTTGTATGGTTATTTTACTAGTTAATTAATATATAGAGTTGAAGGTTAATATGGTATATAAACAAGATCGATTGAAAAAATAATTGCTAACATTTTAAGTTTGTAAACCCATATAAAGTTGAAGGGTTGGGGTAGGGTACATCAGTATTCAGTACATGCATGATCTGAAACTTTTTCTGATATTGTTGCTTCAAATTTCAGTTTACTTCAAGAGAAATAAAAACTTTGAATGTGGGTTCAAAATAGGAAACAAATAAAGTGGCAAACAACTTTGGGAACAACAAACATATTTTTTTCATGTAAATATGGCTTACTTAAATCTGAATCTTTGACCAAACAAATGGTATGTTTTAAGCATTTATATATTATGCATAATAGTTTGTACTTAAGAGATTTTTGAATCTCTTGCATAAATGTACTTTATGCTTTAAGACTTGTAATTAAGACTTTTGTCTAAATGCTTATTAATGTAGTATAGATGTACACACATAATTCTTAGAGGTTGGAGGAGTGGAGGGCATTATTGGAAACAAGAAGTTGGAGGGGCAGAGGGCATTACTGCAAACGAGAGGTTGGAGCAGTGGAGGCGTCATTGAGAACACAAGGACCGCTTATTAGCCGATCTAACACTGAATCTGTTTGGTGAATTCCTAGTGGAAAGTGTCTTGAAAAGGGGATAGAAATCAAGACTGAAATGGTGAAGATTGAAGTGGAAGGCTGTGACAGAGGTGTTTGTAAAGGTCCCATTAAATTAAAAAAAAGATTTTATAGGATGACTTTCAGACCCGGCTATATTGTATGAGTTGGAGTGTTGTGTGTAAGGAATAACCATAAGAGGAAGTTGGAAGTTTGCATAAATGAGAAGGCTAATACTGACATGTGGTCGGACCATGTTTGATAAGAAGGGTAGAAACCGTGACGGTCGAGGGGCGAGGAGAAGGGCGGGTCAAGAAGGACGTGTGGTGAGAAACTAAGGATAGACATAAAAGACAAGGGCATTTCCGATGACATGACCTGTGACAAGAGTTTGTGAGGACACAAGATTGGGGCAGCAGACTACAGTGTGTGGCTTATAGGATGTAGCTATGCTTAAGCTTATAGGATGTAGCTAGGCTAAGCAGGAGGGGGCGCTCGAGTGGTATTGGGTAGGATGTGGCTCGGCTGAGCACGTTGGCTTGGTTTGGTCTTATATAATAACTAGTATGGGAACCGCGCGTTGCGCGGTAACATGAGTACTTTGATTAATGATCTGGATATTGTCTATAAATATATATTAGTTGTTAATAAAATCATCAACAAATAGTATTCAAATAATTCGAAAAATTAAATAAAATATAAATATATACATATATGTATACCCATTGAAGCAAACTCCATGAATCGACACAAATGCACCAATCCATATTCCACCTCATCACCGTAAGATTTTAAATTTTATAATTCTCATGGTGTCACCTCATCACCCCAAGGTTTTACTTATATAAATAAATATATATATATATATATATATATATATATAAAGATATAATAGTATAATAAATTTTG
>NC_037541.1:469238-472333 GCF_001531365.2 Cynara cardunculus var. scolymus | reverse complement strand
CTATAATTTCTACCATTTGGTTTGATTGGTTTCCAACCATGATTATAAATTTCAAATAAGGTCATCCAAAGAAAGATAACCCTATGAGGCAAACCCCATATTTGACACAAATGCATCCAATCCACCTTTCTTATACATTTCATATTGTTCAAAATTTTCAATTCTTCACCAATGTGGGATATCTCAAACTCAACCACAATTCAACAACATCTCAATATTCAATTCTCATGATGCCACCTCAATACTCTTGGTTCTTCCTTTAATATATATATAGATTTTGATAATAGCTACTCCAAATGATTCAGTATTTGCTAGTAAGAAAGTGAGTTTGGATTATTTGATTTATCGAGCCGTTTGATGTGAATTTTGAAATAAACCAAGTTGATGTTGATAGAAAAATTGTAGATGATATTTATACGTAATAAGAACACGAAAAAGGAGCACTGAAAACACTGTCTAATAAAGCATCAAACATGAAAGATTTATGAAAAGCGTATCTTTTGCATCAAACAAAATATAATGATGAACGAGAAATGAATCTATGAACTTTTTTGCTGTGAACAGGTCGTAGTAGCAGTCTCCAGTGGTTAACATATTGTTCCAAATTTCGAATAACCAAATATGTGTTTGATTTGTCGAAATCTGACAGATTGGAATGCCATGTTCTATTATTATGTCAGTCCGTTTGGTTTGCAAAATAAAAAGAATTCAATTTCGCCAGAGTCGACAAATTCCATCAATTGGTGGATTTCCTCATTATGTCATGTATCCCATAGAACTGTATTCCATTCATTCGTATTTTTGTTAAAAAACCAAATTACCCACATAAATCAGAGTTAATTAACCGATTAGTCGTCTCTGATTTTGGTCCTACTTCATGGGTCTATCCATCTCTGCAACTTTATACGTTTTGTTGATATATGAAATATGTAAGTTGATGGTAAGGCCCGATAAGTATGAAAAGTCATGAATAGTTCAGGCGTGGTATATATATATATATATATATATATATATATATATATATATATATATATATATATATAGTTAGAGAACAGATATTGGGCCTTGGGGCTCTTCTTTGAGTCCAAAACTGTTCTAATTTCAAGTTTTTTCTTTATTTTGGATATTACAGGCAGATCGCCAAAATCAGTTAAAATGTGTATATGCCAAGATTTACCATGACTTATTCACTGACTTCTCTCTATAGATTTTCCATATTTTCGTCCTACTTAATACTCCTATGGACAAATTAACTCAATTCGACAAACTAAAGTTTCTTGTAAAACGTAAATGGATGGTTGGATTTTCAAGATAGACGTCCATAAACTACAACATGACTGGGAGGGATATTTATCTTAATGGACACTGCAATTTGCATGCTTTTATCTGTTTAATTTCTACATCAAAGAAATTTGTAATCAATCAAGTTAGTGAATCTTTTTTATGTTTTGATCTAGAGTTGTTCATGGGCGGGACGACCCGTTAGATCCGACCTATCCAGCCCGTTAGAAATACGGGCTTAGACAACCATTACCGAGAAAATGGACGGGACCGGATTTGTTCGTTAAAATTAACAGGCGGACATGAGCAATGTAAAAGTTATTACGAATAGGCCCGCCCAACCCGTTTATATTTTATAATTAATATTTTTTTACCATTGATTAAAATTATACTAGTATATTTTAAAATTAAATTATTAAAGTTATACGATGAGACTCTCTGGCTAAAGAATTATGGAGGTTCTTGATCAAAACTTGGGGTGTTTGAAACAGTAACATGACGGAGCCATAAAAATGTGAATATTATATTAATATTACACATAAAATAGGAATATATTATTGATTTTATGGAAGTCTAAATTTTATTTTTTATTTATTTTTTTTCACTTGTTGAGATCCATGTGTTAATTTAGTTGCTTAAAATTTTAATTGCAATGGTGTTTTTATTTTACTTTTTGGTTTCACATTTGTTAATTAATTGATAGTGATCAAGTTTATAGATTTATAAGAGTTACATTTTTTAGGTCCGTTAACCCATGGGCAAGCCCGACCCGTTTATAGGGCTTGTCAAGCCCCAAAAAAAGGGTTTGGATTTACAATATTAGGTCCGTTTTGACCCAAAAAAAAAACAAGTTAGACCCAGGTTCAGACCAGCTCAGGACCACAAATGATCACCTCTAGTTTGCTATAACCATTGTTTTTCTTGGTTGTTATAAGCTATTTTATACGCATATAAGCATACGTGGGTTCACTGGTTTACCTTTGGTTCTAAGCAACTCAAAATTTCTTTTTAGAAAGTGTTTAAAAAACAAACTTATAACCATTGGTTGTGGCACACTGATTAAGGACTTATTTGATAGTTGCTGAATGGTTTGGTGTAGAATGATGAAGTGATCGGAATGATTAAGAGGCTCTCATGATATAGTGCAAAATAAAATATAATTGTTTGGTAATTATTTAATATGAAATCAGGTCGTTGAATGGTTAAGGGAGGCCCCAAATACAAAATCATTCAGAGGGTTTTAGCACCATTAAGAGACGGACTTTTTTTTTGCCAAACAAGATTCATCTCTTAATGATTCAGATGTCACCTCTTAATGGAACTATTAAGAGGTAAACAAACAACCCCCAAGGCTTAATGGATGTGGTTGAACTTTCATCTTCCTCGTGTTCGAATCCAGGTAATGTCAAAATGTTTTGACCATGAAGGTTCTCTTACGATGACTTCATACCCTTTGTAGTTACCCAAGGGATTAACTGGCGCGAATAAGCTGACTCGAACACTTAGGTGGCGTTTGTTTTTTAAGAGGTGCTTAAGTCTAAAGTCTGAATTCACTTCTGAATTTTAAGAGGTGGTGCTGAAGTCTGAAATCTGAATCAGTCAGACTGTTTGTTTTTACGTCTGAAATCTGAAACATTGAAATCTAGGCTTTCTTTGCAACCATTGGAAGCTCTAAAAGCAATTAAGAGGTTTTAAGTGAAAATGTTACCTCTAAATAATTCAGACATAATCAAAGCTTTTAAGCTCTTAATTGAAGAAAAAAAAATCAAACACACTTAATACCCTAAGGTCTGACCGATTCAGACATAAGAGGG
>NC_037541.1:450515-467613 GCF_001531365.2 Cynara cardunculus var. scolymus | reverse complement strand
ATCGCTTTCTCAAAATCACATAAAGTCATATTATAACATCGACTAAGATAAAGAATAAAATGAAATATTAAAATCATGATGTATCTCGCTGCATTGTGCGAGTACGCTTCTAGTTATATTATAAAGTATTTGACAAAAATTCTTCAAAACCATTTTTTATACACGAGGTACTGTTTATTTATGCATATTACTTAAAATTCAAGATTACAAATAAATTGTGCATACGTACAACTTATTAAAGCTCAATGTTTGAATTCGTGTAACTAATTGCAGATAAACATAATCAAATACAAGATAAAAAATTCATTTTAAATATAAAAAATTTAAAATATAATTAGAATAATCATTCAGTTCTAACAAAATACTTAATTATTATCTTTATAAAAAACTATATTATTAAACCTAAATTAAATTACTTCGTTATGTAGATTTAAATTATAATAAAAAAAAACTGAATTAAATAAATTACACAAAACAAGAACTTTTAAATAGTTAATTTGATACTAATATCAATATATTTTTTAAAAACAAATCAAAAATAAAAACATTATCGTTTTCTCCAAACCACATAAAACCTTATTATATCGACATAGATAAAGAATAAAACAAAACATTGAAATCGAAATGTATCTCGATACATTACACGAGTACCCTTCTGGTTACATTTGAACATGATGTACTTAATATGTACTTTTTTGTAAAACGATGTGCAATAATTATTTGCTTATCTTTTTTGAGTTAACTAAAAACTTGGTCCACGTGGTTTGGCGTAAATAACATTTTTTGTCTTTATAGTTTTGAAATTAATACGGTCATCGTGATTTGAAAAAGCTACCAGATTTGATCTCTCCTTTTAATGGCTATCAAAAAAATCCCATTAAATGTGGGGCAAATTCGGACGTTTTTATAAACCACGATGGACATATTGTAATTTCAAAACCGCAGGGACGAAAAGTGTCGTTTATGACAAACCATAGGGACCAAGTTTGCCGTTTGCTCTTCTTTTCATATCAACCAACGAAAAATCTGATTCTGTTCAGACGTTATGCAATTGAAAATATCACTGATGTAACATTAAGACGTAGTGTCTAGTCTATTTTCGTATAAAATAAATATCAGATTAATGTTTTTTAAAAAGTAAAGATGATATTTTATGGGTTAATTAAATGAATCCTTATATGATTGTCAATTAAGTCATTCCAATGAATCCTTTCTCTCACATTTAATCAAAATGACAAAAAAGGTCCCTGTGGTTTAAGAAAACTATGGTTTTCATCCTTCAACTTCAATAATTACACTCGTCATCATATGGTTTGCATTTAATCATATTGTTTGCATTTTGTTACGGTTTTTGTTCCTCACCCTAACATCTGCCAGTTGTTGTTGTTAAGTGCCCTGACGTGCTGATCACATGGGAAGTATTTCAACCAATTTGCATGATCTGTTTTGTTAATTATGTTTAGTGTACCAGTATATATTGTACATGTACAAATATTTGAAATTTAGAATAGAACGCTAAATAAACCCTAACATTATCCCGCTCACCCACATCCATACAAGTAGTTCGTTTTCCTTATTTTTTTTTCCCTTGTAGCATTTCAGGTTGGTGCAGATTTAACAGAGTAGAGTTGAAGAGAGTTATTGACACCAACAAGGGTTTGTCAGGATCGTTAGAGCTGTCAGGATCGTCAGAGCATTCCAGATCAAGGGGTGTAAAGTGTGGGTGGGCGGTAGGGATGGTGATTTGCCCCGACCCGGTTGGGAACCCGGTTCACCCGGCCCGAACGGGGACGGGGATTCCCCGCTAAAACGGGTCCCGGGACCGGGGATCCCCGGTAGACTCAAACCGGGGACGGGGCCGGGGACGGGGAATGTTACTCAAAACGGGGCCGGGGATCCCCGGTATAATCAAACTAAAGCATACTTTTTACCAGGTTTTGACCGGGGTTTACCGGGTTTTGACCGGGGATTGCTAGAATTTGACCGGGGACGAGATGATAATCCCCGTACCCGCCGGGGACCGGGGCCGGGGGACGGTATTACAAACCGGGGCCGGGGATTACAAAACCCGCCCCATCCCCGCCCCGTTGCCATGCCTAGTGGGCGGTCAATTTAGGTTTTTTTGACTGTGTAAATGTTTTAACTTCTTGTACATATGTTTAAAAGAAATGTATTGTACCTTTTTTTTCAATAAAAAGACAAAATAACTGAAATACCATTCACATGAAAGACACGTGACGTCATTTGACAAAAGCTCGTAATGTTCGTTAGAGCCAGAAACCAAAAACTGTAACGAAATTCAAACCACCAAATTACCGATATTACTTCATAAAGTCTAAAGTTGAAAACCGCAATTTCCTCAAACCACAGGGACCATTTTTATAAATTTACTCATCATAAATAATTTGTTTAGTAAAAACCAACTTTTATTCCTTTTAAATGTATCAAAGAAAACAAAAATAAATATATGGGGCCCACGAAAATTATTGTAGCAAGCCACGTCACCACATGTTTGAAACAGTGCCTTTGCTTACCGGGCAGGAAAGCTTGAAATGACGTTCTTGACCCTACTTGCCAATGTGTATGTACGTAATAAAATACCATTATTGTTTTCTTATTAATTAATTATTTTAAATTACATTTTTACTTATAAATTATTTAATGTTTGGATCCTTTTCAAGTTATTCTAAACCCTAAATATACACAATAATAATAATAATAATAATAATAATAATAATAATAATAATAATATATTTATAAGTGTTGTAAGATAAGTGTGTTATCGTTTAAAGTATATGATGGTAAAGATAGAGATATCAAAGTTAGATTGGAAGTGAAATATCTCATATTTATCTACTTATAACTCATCCCTATAAAATGGGCTTATGATTAATGACAATTATGTATTCTTTCTCTCTATTTTATTGTTATTCTTTTTTAGTTATTCTATAACACGTTATCAGCATGTAAAACTCAAAACTAATTTTCCCTTTTGCTAATAGAGTAAATTACGGATTTGGTCCCTACGTATGCAGTTTTTATGGATATGGTCCCTGAGGCAAATAATTTATTATGGATTTGATCCATGAGGCAAATAACCGTCTATTTTTCACGTTAAGTATGAGGGTAAATTTGTCATTTCACCTTTTTCTTCTGTAGCACGACTTTTTAATCAATTGTGTCATTTTTTCTTAGATATTCATGTTCCCCAAATATACCATCAAAAGAAAATACTGATGAACACTGAGAACATTTGACAAAACCAACATAAATCAAACCCTCAATCCAAATCCAATTCCAAGAACACCAAGAACATTGAACAATTCCAAAATCTATATGAAACTTTAAATGAAAAACCCTAAAAACATAATTGAACACAGATCAGGAACCAATTCTGGACCTGGATCGAAGAACCAATAACCCTAATTTTGAAATCAAATCATCTTGTTACTAGTTAGTAGTTACATCGATTTCTTCCACCTCAATGTTTGGTTTCTTCCACGGACCAAAATCACGATTTGGGTTGGACGCTTGGTTTTTCTCCACAAAAATCACGATCTAGGTTGTATATTATCGAGGTAGGTTGGTGGTTGAAGTAGAAGAAGATACGAGGTGGAACGACCGTGGAAATGGAATCTGGTTCGATTTTCACAAACGAACTCATGAAATCAGGGACAAGCGCTTGGTTTCTTCCGCTGCGATTTGGGATCTGGTTCATTTTTCGCAAACGAACTCAGGGATGCAGCAGAAACACACACAAGCTAAAACTGCTAATCGCACACACATGGTCAAAACAAATGGTGGAGATTGAATTGATTGTTGGGTGCTTGGGTCCGCTGACGATAGAGGTGGTCGGTTTTTGGGTCTGTCGACAATGAAGGCGACCAGAGTTGGGTTGGGGGGTGCCAACAATCAATCCTAGGTCTGCATGTGTATAATAGTAAATGGTAAATTACATATTTGGTCCTTGTGGTTTGAAAAATAGTAAAACAAAGGGAAAAAAAATCTAAAATGATGAATTTACCCTTATAGCTAACAGACAAGTTGGACGACCGTTAGTATGAGGGACCAAATCCATAAAAAAAAATTGCATACGAGGAGGTTTCTTTTATAATAAATGGAGATAAAGGACTAAATCAATAATTTTTGGCATACCTGACCTTAAGGACCAAAACCGTAATTTACTTAAATAATAACATATTTTCATTTTTATTCACTTTTATCTTTAACTATTATTAACAATAAGCCAAACATACATATACAAGTTCTTTTAATTGATTTCGTTTTAATTCTTTCTAACCAAAGACATTGTCAAACCTGATTGAATTTCATTATTATTTCTTCATATTCCAATTTTTTTGAAGTATATAATATTTGTATACGGCAAATACAACAAATAAATGCACACACCCTTCTCACATTTGGTGAGGTTTAAACCCCTGACTTCCTAGAAAGCCAAAGACTATGATACCGCTAAGCCAAATGCCATTTGGTGACATATTCCAATTTTGACGGATTCCGTTATGTGAAATAAATACCACCTGAGATTTGAAAAAAAACTTCATCATCATACTTTAACCTTACTTTTCACTTATCATAAAAAGTAGTATCTTCTTTTTCGTTGTTTGTTAGATCTTTGCTAAATATCTCCAACATGTTATCTAAAATGGAGATTCTGGGATTTTTGTTTCAACAGATTCTCCAAAAACTTCTTTAAAATAGAGAAAATAAGAGAGAGATGATGAAATTCTCCAAATTTGAATAACTCCCCAAAAATAATTACTTAGAAAAAAGAAATTATTTTGATTATTCCTACCAATCAAAAATCTTGAAATTTAATGTTTAGAAGAGATAAATAATATTTTACTAATTATATTAAATATTGTAATAATACGATTAAATTGTAATCTCTAAAATGGGTAAGCTGATAGAGATGACAGTATTTTTTTTTTTAAATTCTGACTTTTAATTCTCTATTTTTTTTTTGTTTTAGACGATGCATATGTAGAAAGCACGTTTGTCTAGGAAAAGCTTGAACGACCTTCAACAAAAGGGATCCTATACCCGAAACCGGTGAAACCAAGTGGAGGTATGAATCGACTGATGTTGAATAGTGGAGATGCTCTTATTTTTCTTACTATAGTTTCAGATCATATATTGATTAGTCTTTTTTTTTTCTTCGTATCATAGTTCAACTTAACTCCTTGTTTATTATCTCATGCCTTTACTACACGTTATGTATGCAATGTTAGGTGCCCCATGTAAGGGCATTTTGGTCATTTTACTTCATAGGTACGACATGACATCTATAAAAACCAAGAGCATGAACATTCAAGAAAATCAAGAACATGTACATGCATTAGGGAAAAAAAAAACTATGAATATTTAAGAACATCAATGAACATATACACCAATAACTATGAACATATACAACAGAGCTGTACAGATTCATTCCAAAATCTTGTAATGGTACAAAACCCATGTATTTTAAATCGAAACCCTAGACCCTAAAACCAGATTGAGATTAATACCATAATCCAAAACCCCTAAATGAAAACCCTAAACCAAGGAGAAAGAGATGAAGCAGAAGGACGGTTGTAGGGCACAGTGGTTTTCACTTGTTAACTTTGTCGGGGAGCAGAGAGGTTGATGGCGTGGGTGTAATAATGGAGGAGGAACATGTGAGGAAGAGATGGAGGATTCAAAGGACAGAACGACAACGTTTTAGGTTAATGATACAATTTAATGGTACGGATTATTAAGTTTTGAATCTCCATAGGGGTTGTACGGTAAGGAAGAGGGGCCATTTAGGGGGGGGGGGGGGGGGGGGGTTAATTGTCCTCAATAGTCAAAAGTGATCTAAATGGCATCACATGGGGGCATTTCAGGGGGAGGGGCACTTACTTCATGTTCTCGATACCTTTATTACGAATGAAAGGAAATGACAGGACAGAAACCGAAGGGAATTGAAAACGACAAGGGTACATTTGTAATAAACGAAGTCGAAAAACCGAACCATAATTACCAACGAACCATATGGACAATTTATGTAATTTACTTTAAAATGTTAGGATTTTGGACGGGCAATTATTTTCCCATTTGAAAAACCAAACGAAACAACTAGATGCATCTCACTTAAATATATGGTTCTGAGAGGTATGATATATGTAGACATTTCCGACTTGGGATCATGTGAGACAATACTGTTTTTTTGAGACACGATTTTTACACTTGAAACTTCTTTCACAGCAAAACACTGTAAAGGTAACCCTTTACAGGGTTTTTGCTGTGAAAGAAGTTTCAAGTGTAAAAATCATGTCTCACGTGTCTCACAAAAACAACATTATCTCACATGAATCCATCTCAGACATTTCCCGTGCAAACTTTAGATAAAAATATCATGTTTTTTTTAAGTATTATTATTAATATAATAAACTCAATTATTTCATCTTTACTCTTTAAAGTTTCAAATATACCTTTTAAAAATAATAATAAAAAAGATGAAACATCTTGCTTTTTATTGAATTATTATGTTTGAATTAACTTAACAGATAAGATTTAATACATGTAATCATATATTTTAGCTTTAAATTTACATATATTATTTATTTTTTTTAGAATTATATTTGTTGTTTGAAATTAAATTTTGCTATTTTATATAAATTATTTATACTGGTTATATTAGAGTTGTGAAAGACAAAATAACAGAATTCTCTTAAATAATATTATAATTTTTTACACGAATTAAATCAGAACACTGTCAAAACCCTTGTGACCATAGAGATTCATTTGTGATGGTTTTAAACCATTCATGCTCAATCGAAGAATTAATTATACATTTTTTTTTGTAAGGGTGTCCGAGCCAAAGCCCGACTAATCCCCGGCAAATTTGGAGGCTAAACATGGCCCCACTTAAATGTCGCCAACATTCCACTCCCAGAGTTTGGTTCATGACTATGTCATGCCCAAACCTTTACCACTAGGCTGGAAGGTCTTTGACTTAATTATACATTTTCATAGGGATGTGCAAAAAATCAACCAATCTAATTGGAACTGACTGATTAAATTAGAACTGATCGACCATAATTGGATATACAATTCTATTTGGATCGGATCGGATTGAAAAATTCAACATCCAATTTTGATTGGTCGGTTCCCGGATGACAATCCACAATCGACCAAAGCCGAACCGATTATCCAACTATCATCAAATTAATTTATTTTCAAATTTAAGTCATAATTTGTTTTAGATGAGGCTTTGAATGTTTAACTTCCCTTGTGTTGGTTTTAACACATATTAAAAGTGATTAATCAATTTGTATCATTGTTGTAGAATTTGATTGAATTAACGCACTGAATATATCAAATCCCAACGAATCATCCATTAGATATCCAATAAAAGTATCAAATGGATGGAACCGAACCGTTCCAATCATCCATTGTATTGGATTAGATTGGTTATCTAATGTTAATAGAATCAGATCGGTTGACAAAATCCAACATCCAATAAATGATTGGATCAGTTCAGTTCCCCTCACATCCAATGGATGTCAACCGATGAACAGACTTACATTTCTGATTTGAAAATCCACAGTTATTAAAAAAAATCACATGAATTAATAAAAAAAAATATAATTTTATGGAATAATCCAAAATAATAAACATTACCATGTTAAAAGACACACGTGACATTTATATTTTAGTATCATATTCACATGTGAAGTACTTGTAATATTATGATATTATTTATTTTAATAAGAAAAACAGAAGGAATTTATAGAATAAAATGAAATATATATTATCATTTATTTTTAAATGAATTATTTACAAAATAATAATCAAAACTAATTAATTTATATTATAATTATAACTATGATTAATTTAAAAATAATTATATTTATTTTTATATATATATAATTAATCATTTTGATAACGATGTTTTTGCTAAATTTGTGCCGCCCAATTTATAAAAATAATAAAGTTATAATCAGATCATCATTTCTCTTTATAAAAACACTATTTCCACATCAAGTGACGAATTTAAAGTTCAATTATTATTATTTATTAATATTATTATTTATTAATAATATTATAGAAAAATATCAAAATAAAATCGCCCCCGAATGGTCAACATGCCCTTCGGGAGCGATCATTGTGGTCATTTTGTGTAAAAAATATAAAAAATGACTATTTTGTTAATACAATACGTATAAAACAGCTATTTTAATGATTTTCTATTATTATTATTATTATTATTATTATTTATCTATAAATAGCAATTTGTAATCTGGTCATTCAATTTTATAAAAGGTCAATTACTGATATACTATTTTTACTGATCATTTTAATATTTTATCTTTAATTAACAAATAAAATATGATATTTTAGAGAGTTGTCATTCTAAATACCCATCATCTCCCTAAAAATTAAAAAAGGAAATTTATTAAAATAACAATTTTTCTGGGTTGGTTTTATCTTCTAGCAATTTTCTCTTTAAATAGTCATAGGTCTGTAAAACTCATGTCCGCAATTGCAGACCCCGTTAAAAGGCAAAATATTTACACTCCGTAAAAAAATTACATTTTTCACCGAGGCCTGCAAAAAAAATTAAAATTACGGGCCTAGGGTCATTTCGGTAAATCTTGTAAAGAAAGTGACTAAGAGATGAAACCAACTGGATTTTAATTAATTTCTCAAATTAAAACCAGTTACAACCTTTCTTTCTCTGACTTTTCTTTAGAAATCAAATTATCTCAAGAAAATCAATGATTTCAACAACAATCTGATCAATTTGATGGCAAATAACTGGTCAGGTTGCATAATCAACCTATATTACGAAGATTAAAAAAGGGGTTTATTTGAACTGCATTTTTGCCAGTTTTATATATTTGTTATTTTTGTTGATTTTTTTACATATTTTATCTCATTGTTAGCAGATTTGCTAACTTCTCTTGTTTTGCTAGTTGTGTTGTTTTCCCCCAATTCTGTGTATTTTATGTTTTTCGTTTAATAACTTGTGGAGAAACATATATTTGAAGTGCAGTTACATTTGATGCAATTTAAAGAGCTCGCAAAATAAGAAATTTCTTATTTTGCGAGCTATATTGTTTTTCTAGAGAATTCTCAGCTGATAAAGACAAAAATGTAATTTTTACAGGACACGTGTCAAGCTCTAAGGATCTCGTAAAAAAAGGTATTTAGAGAAACACCTCTCTAAAAGTAGGATATTTTGGCTCGACATCTCGACCCAGTAAAAAAATGGTTATCTGATTCGATAAGTGTTTCAGTTAGCATCGACCCACACACTTGATAGACGATTGTTTTCAGCCAATACGACCGAATCTCTTACCCCAGATCAAACTTTTACTTGGTTAACGTTACTCGACTTATGTTGGTAAACTGAGGATATGGATGAGTTGATACCTTGTTTGGATACGATCGAGTAGCGACGTGTAAAATAACCTAAAGCTCAGTCTAGACCCAGGTTAGGCCTTAAGGCTCGAACAAGCCTATTTAAAAAAAAAAAAAGCCCAGTCAACCCTCAAAGTTCGATCGGGACTATTTTTACACCAAAATCTCAGTTTTTTTGTCTACTGAAAATAGATTTAGGGGCCGTTTACCAAGCATTTTACCAGTAAGTGTTTACAGACAAATTCACCCTCCCTTACTTTATCTGGTTACAATGTTACATTCCCCGATTATCAAAATGGATTGTTGGTAAACATCTATGCTATAACTTTTCTAAAACAGAGTTTCAAAAATTAAAATCTCAGTATTAGAATAATAATTTCTCTCTCTGTTTAAAGATTTTTACAATCTCTCTTATCTTTTATCTATTTTAGCATACAAGATAACAAAACTGTTGGAGCAAAAAACTGCTAAAATTCCTATTTTTTCTTCATTTTAGCATAGTTGTTGAAAATACTTTAAAAATCACCACCTTTACTTACCGGGTAAGACTTACAATGCTTGATTCTTGTCTTATTTCTTACCGAATAAGATTTTCAGTCCCTATCATACTCATATGATAAATCAAATGATCTTGTAAATATTTACTTGGATCTAAATCTAAAAATACCTGATTTTTGTGGATGTCTACATTAAATGGATGGAGTGGCGAACAGGTGATGATTTCTAAGTAAAACTACAAAATCAGAGTCTTGATCCAAGACCACAATATTTAGGTGGGACCCACAGCCAATGGTTTGGACGGTGCCAACTTGTAAAAACTAATGGTTGTCAAAGGCGTTGACGACATCTCCCAACGGCTCGATTTCCACTTCTTTATAAACCAGTTGTCTACCCGTGTAATGCGGTGTGAGTCATGAATTTTAACGATTTTAAAGTTTTATTAGTTTTATTAGAGAAGATTTGACGATGATGTAAGTTACACTTGGTCGTTACATATTAATACAATTTGAATAAATAAGAGTTATGGTTCAAATTACAATCTATTGATGAAAAAAATTGTATGACAGTTTAAAATTCAATATATTTAAACGACTCCACAAAAGTATTTGATTTACACAAAGAGCAAAGAATCAAGAGATCAAGAGCGAGACCGGGAGTTATAGAGCAATTGAATGAGAGATGAATGAAAGAACCTTTAATAACTCATGGTGAATATCAGTTTGAATCTCACTTTGGGGGATGAGGAGAAGACATAGATTTATGAGAGAGTGAAAACATGAGTAAAAAATATCAAAATTATCTTGTGAACATGAAAAGAAAATGTAATAATGTGCATTGGTAACTTGTACTATATGTTATTTTAATTGTAGATTAAGATATTTTAAGACGGAATGCATAAAGTAATAATACTTAATGCATTATGAGTTGTTTTTAAGACTTTAAAGACTTTGTGCATAAATGTATGGTACTTTGTGCATTAAAATTTGTTTTTAAGACTTTTGATAACTCTAATTTATAAGGTAATATATATATATATATAGACTAAAATAATTATCATTTACTTAGTGGTTAAGATTTTATCCATCAAAAAGGTTTCGTATGCAAAAATTAAATGCTAACTGTAGTAAAAATCGTCATCATCATTTATCAAATAAGACTCTCGATTCTTGTTTTCGCATAAGATATTTAGTACATATCATATTCATCCGATAAAGTAATGTGACTTAATAAGAGCTTACTCAACAACTGTCTGGTTATGGATGGTTATCCTTTTTAAATTGCAAATAAAAAGAGAAAAAGAGAAAAAGAAGAAAAACGAAAGGGATACTCGATGGTTATCTTTTTTCTTTTATTTTTTATTTTTTATTTTTTATTTTACAATTTAAAATACAAAATTATAATATATTTTTTTAATTTTAATATAAAACTTAAATATATTGAAATGACTGAAATACCCTTCATTTAACTAAGTTTAACGAAAAAAGTTAACGATCGTTAGACAGAAACACCAAAACCGTTAGAAATTGACAAATGTAATAAGGATCAAATCCAAGTTTAAGGAGTGGTTTACTAAACGCTTACCCGTGTAAGCACTTACCAAGCCATATTACCTTACCGGATGAATATGGTAAGAACCAAGAATCTTACCCGATATGATCAAGACAATGACCAAAAGTCTTACCCAGTAAATGAGGGCGACGACTCTTACCACGGTAAGCGTTTACTGGGTAAATTGATGCATACAATATTGTTTTGGTATACTAAAATCTTACTCGGTAAATAAATGATATTGTTAAATTTTATCGGTAAGTACTTACCGAGTAAGTATTTGGTAAACGGCCCCTTAAAATTTAAAGATGATATTCATTGAAAATTACAAACGTTAAGAACCAAAATCAAACTTTACTCTTATATCTATAAAATGAAATAATCGTAAAAAATTACGACAATAATTATTTTAATTATTTAAATATTATCAAAAAATGACATAAAACTTTGTACAATATTTCATTTAATTTAATACAAATGAAGTTGGTTGTTATTTTTAAGACAAATTGCATGAAAAAGTAACGTATTTTAATTTGAATTTTATTTTGGGTAACGTACTTTCAAAACTTTCATTTTGGTACCTAAGATGTAAAATTTTAAACATTTAAGTACCCGGGTAACCAGTTGAAGCATTAACTAGTTACCATACTGATGTGGCGAGTGATGTGGTATCTAACTCGGTATTATTTGATATTCAACCCAATTTCATCTCATCACTCGCCACATCAGCATGGTAACTGATTAATGCTTCAACCTGTTACCCGTATACTTAAATGTTTAAAACTTTACATCTTACATAAGAAAATAAAATTTTGAAAGTACGTTACCCAAATTAAAAATCAAGTTAAAGTGCGTTACTTTTTCATGCAATTTTACGTTGTTTTTATATTTAATTAAAACTAAAAAAACGAACTAGTTTTATTCATATTGTTTTAAATATGAATTTTGAACAAAAAGATTAATTACTGGCAATTTCGACGGGTCGGAACATAATAATATGCCTGCTTGAAATCACATGTGAATATATATTTCAGAGCTACCTCAGCGTCTATGCTAATTGAGGGGTTCAAACCTGGATCATAGAGCTTGTTTTATATCTGAGTAAAATTGCTTCGTCTTTTACCAACTGAGCTACACACCCAAAGACATTTTAATTTAAACTCTTAGTTTAAATAATGTGTTGATAACTTTAAACTTCCGTGACAAAATTAGACTCTCATGATATTGTGCAAAATGAAATATAATTGTTTGGTAATTGTTTACGATGAAATTAGGGCGCTGAATGGTTAAGGGAGATCCATGATACAAAATCATTCAGAATGTTTTAGAACTATTAAGATATAGACTTTTTTTTTTCTGACAAATAAGATTCAACTCTTAATAATTCAGAATATATATCTTAATAAAACTATTAAAAGATAAACAAATATCTCCATATTCAAAGTACAAAAAAACACGTTTATTTCATTTTTTTCATTAAAATCTAAACAAGTCAAAAGTGTACTGATTCGTTAAGTTCAAAATTGTGAAAAGAAATATTAAATTTTATTTATAGGTTTTAATTTTTGGGAATTGATTAAATGGTAGAAAAATGAGTTAGATTTTAATGAGTGTCTTAAGAGTCCATTTACTAAATGGTTATCCAGTAAGTGTTTATCATGTCATTTTACTTTATCATATGCATATGATAAAGATTGAGAATCTTACCCAGTAAGAACGAGTACAAGGACCGAGAGTTTTACTCGATAAGTGGGAGTAACGATTGTTACCCGACAAGTGTTCAACGGATAAATTGTTACATATGATTCCGTTTTAATGAACTAAAATCTTACACGATAAGTTAAATTAAAGTGTTGACTTTTAAAAGTAAGCGTTTACCAGATAAGTTTTGGATAAACAGCCTGTGAGTGTAATTATTAGTGATTTAGGAGATAGTTTCTTTAATTGTAATATATAAGGGTTGAGTTTTCTTTAAGTATTGAATTTATGGTGAGAATGGTAAGAAATGATCTTCATTCTTGAATCAATCTTAATTGAAGAGAACTGCTAGATCAACACTAATGAGATACACGATATCAATTCCCTTCTGAAATACAATTAATGAGTTGTTTTGGATTTTAAAGATCTCACGTAGGGGTGCTCATGAGTTGAGTTGATCGGGTTGAAGACATTTGAACAGTCCAACCCAATGCTTGTGGTTTGAAAAATCTTAACCCAACCCAATCCAAACCAAAGTACAACCCAACCTAACCCACCCCATATGGGTTGGTCGGGTTGATACTTTGGTACATTAAAGTATTTAGCTAACCCTGGATATGTTATTTTTCTACTCGTAATTTCTTTTCATCATCAACCATTTGATACAACTTATCCATATTTCTTACGTATATCACATTCAGTTAATTTTCTCAATTTACATATATATGTCCACAATTATTGAACATATATACGAATGAGTTATATAGAGATGTGAATAGATTGAAAATACGTGTATCTGAAGAGCGTACGTGATAGTGTAAGTGTCTAATGTATATATTAATAGAAATTTAACGATCATATTAAATCCAAGAAATAAAAGGGTACCGAGTTCATCGGGTTGGGTTGAGTTCAAATAATAACAATCCAATATCAACCCAATACCTACGGTTTGAATTTTTTTACAACTCGATTAGACACCGAGTTGCTTCAAGTTGAATTATTTCACATTGGGTTGAGTTGAGTTGATTGAGTTTTTGAGCACCCATAATCTCATGAATTAAAAAAATATATTCATATTTATTAAAAAAATAAAATGGGCCCACGCCACCACCCACGGCCCACGTCTTTTATCTTATATATCCCAAATAGAATCTAATTTCAGACTCTGCGTTTGCTCACAGCAATGACCACTACCCACTACACGGCGGAGCAACAACTCTCCGTCACCGTCGACTCGGTGGCTTCTTCGCCACGCTCCGATCATCCACCGTCAGACGGCCGTATATACGATGATACCACCGCACAAGCACGTGTTCGATTCATGTGCAGTTTCGGCGGGAAGATATTGCCACGTCCTCATGACAACCAACTCCGGTATGTTGGTGGCGACACCCGCATAGTCACCGTCCTCCGCCACAACACCACCTTCTCCGCCCTACTCAACAAACTATCCAAACTTTCCGGTAAACCGTACATCTATTTCCGTCGTTTAAAGATTTTTTTGACTCTTTTTACGGCTATCTTTCAAGAATTCAATCATAAATATTCAACATTTTTTATAGTTTTTTTGAATAAAAATTGTTCCATTTATGATTTTATATTAAAATTGGTTGTACAGGATTAATCGAGATAGTGGATCTGTATTAGGACAAATTGCATGAAAAAGTAACGTTATTTAACTTGATTTCTATTTTAGGTAACGTATTTTTTAAACTTATATTTTGATACATAAGATGTAAAATTTTAAACATTTAAGTACCCAGGTAACTGGTTGAAGTATTAACCGCTTACCATGTTGATGTGGCAAGTGATGAGATGAAATTAGGTTGAATTGCAAATAATACTGAGTTGGATACCACATCACTTGCCACATCGGCATAGTAACTACTTAATGCTTCAACAGTTACCTGGGTATTTAAATGTTTCAAACTTTACGTCTTAGATACCAAAATGAAAGTTTGAAAGTATATTACCTAAAATGAGAATCAAGTTAAATTACTTTACTTTTTCATACAATTTGCCCTTATAATTATTGGGTAAGGTTCCCTAGAAAACGCTAAATAAATGAAAAACTACGAAAATCCAGATGAAAAAAGATATCAATATGTATGTTAAATTGACGAAAAAATTATGATCATTTTTTTGGTGTAATTTTCGCTCGAATTTTGTTTATTTTTCGTATTTTGTTTTCTAAATAAAAAATAGGGGGTGGGGTTTTTTTAAAATTTAAAACTATTACTTTGACCGTCCATTTAATCACATCCATTAGATCAATTAATCTAACGGTCAGAGACGTTTTCTAATTAAAAGAAAATCTTTAAACAAAATACTGAATGCAAGATATTATTGTAGTTTAGGATGAAAAATCAATACCGATTCTTATTAAGAAATAAAATCCAAAATTTATGTACGAATATGTTTAAAATTTATGTATTATTAATTTGAAAATCTGTTAAAAACTTAAAAACGATATTAATATCAAATTAACTATTATAAATCTTGTTTTTTTTAATGATTCGTTTAATTCAAAATCTTATTATAATTTAAATGTTTTAGATTTAAAAAGAAATTTTATTAAAAATAATGAGCGAGTATTATGTTGTATTAGTAGGTTCAACAACTTTTCTGCACTTAGGGGGTGTTTGAGATTGCTTATTTAAAACAACTTATGCTTTTTTTTTCTTTTTAAAAATGCTTATCAACTTATGTGGTATTAAACCGGAGTTTTATAAAAAGTGTTTGAATTAGATTATGACAGTATCAAAACGTAATAAGCTCATAAGTATTTCTTTTTTCCATCCAAACACTAAAAACTTCTTATTACCGGTACCACAACGGAATAAGTTAATAAGTTAGAAATGAGTAATTAATCAAAAACTCCTTATTATCGATGTCAAACCAGTATAAATAATTATTTGTAAATTTTGAGATTTCTCCATTCTCACTCCCTTTCCCACCTCCATTTTAGAGTTCTTTTTGAAGTATATAATATGTATATACGACAGAATAGAACAAATAAGCTCACACACCCTCCTCACCTTTAGTGAAGTTTGAACTCCTGACCTGGTAGGAGGCCAAAAACCCATTTGATGAGCCGATCTAACTTGATTGGACTAATTTGGTTTAGTATTGTAATTTGTCGGGTTTTAATTTGTCTTCATTAATTTATCTGGTATGCAAGACAAGAAAAGACAGAGAGAATAAAAATTTGTCATTGCACGTTTGCTGAGACAATTATGCTGGAATTAGATAGAACTGAGTTGGATATGAGAGCAACTCTAACAGAATCTTTTAAAATGAAGAAAATGGAAATTTTGGGATTTTTTTCCCAATAGATTCTATAAAATAAAAAAAACATGTGAGAATATAAAATTCTCTAAATTTGAAGAACTCCCAAAAAATTATTACCATAAAACATAACCATTTTTTTAATTGTTATTATATTTTAATAATAAAAAAACGTTGATATTAAATATTTATTAGAAGCGTATTCGCGCAATGCAGCGAGATAAATCGTGATTTTAATATTTCACTTTATTCTTTATCTCAGTCGATGTTATAATATGGTTTTATGTGATTTTGAACCTTTGGTAGAATTATTGCGTGGAAGTGCTAGTGTGGGACAATCCACTATTAAGAAAAGGTAACAAAGATAAACCCAACTCACGTACCGCTTTAATGGGCGAACAGCCCAAAAGCGATAATGTTTTTATTGTTGAATAAAATATATGTTTGAAGATATCATAAAAATTTGACAAAAATATTTTGATATTAGTATCAAATTAACTATTTGAAATTCCTCATTTTTTTGTGTAATTTTTTAATTCAATTTTTTTTATAATTTAATTTATGTACAATAACGAAGTAATTTATATTTGTTTTAATAATGTAATTTTTTTTATAAAGATAATAATTATTTATTTTGTTGAAACTCGATAAT
>NC_037541.1:438804-448975 GCF_001531365.2 Cynara cardunculus var. scolymus | reverse complement strand
TATACTAATTATATTTTAGATTTTTTATATTTAAAATGAGATGTTTATCTTGTATTTGATTGTGTTTATATGCAGTTAGTTACACGAATTTAGATATGGGATGAAATCGGATAGGGATGAACGGGYTTAAGAGTTTTTAAGAGTTTTAAGAGTTTTTAAGAGTTTTAGCCAAATGCTTTATAATATAGTATAGATAAGAGAAAAAAATAATATTTTATTACAACTAATACAATATTTTAATTGTATAATTAATATTATAATATTTAAAATAGAGAATTTTTGGAGTTAAATGTTTTTTTTAGATTTTAAGTTCTGATTTTCCACTTTCAAAAATCTGTTGGAAATGTTTTGACAAGTTTAATAAATTACTAATTTACCATGTCAAGTTAAAACCCTAAAATCTTCCACAATATTTTTATGCACCTATCCACTCTCGTTTTTATCTAATTTAGGGGTTGTTTACCTAAATGCTTACCCGGTAAGTGCTTAACGTTAGAAGCAACACTATAGTTTATCTTTTGGATAAGATTGTAGTATATCAAAATGATATCGTATGCAACAATATATCTGGTAAGCGCTTACCCGGGTAAGAGTCGTCAGCCTCACTTACCGGGTAAGACTCTCTATCCTTATCATCGCTCTTACCAGGTAAGATTCTTGGGCCTTGTCATATTCGTTCGGTGAGGAAAATTGCCCGGTAAGCACCTACCGGGTAAGCGTTTAGTAAACAGCCCCTTAGTCATCAGTCAACGAACCCAAATTTTTTGCCGAATGAAGACATCTTTAAGGTAGATCAAAAGACCTGCAAAGTCGTCCTATATGCTTTTAGCCGAATTTCAACATTTTGAGGGATTTTTTAGTTTTTTGGTTGATTTCAAGGGACTTTTTCCGTCTCTTTTTGTTGATTTCAAGGTATTTTTTCTTCGTGTTTTTGTTGATGCTCTTTAAAATTTATAATATCCCAGAACACCTCTCAAAGTTTAGCGGGTGCATCTCAAATATCTATAAAAAATCGTATTTGCAAAAATAAGTTGAGCATATGCACAGCGGGGGCATACATAGGTACGCCCCCTGTCTTTCATGTTCAGATATCTAGTCCTGTCTGTGTAAAATTCACCACGGAAACAACTGTTATTACGATAATATGACTAATCTGTATACATTTTACTCCACATCTTACTTTCGAGTGTAATATACTGACAAAAAAAAACGAAAATAGATGTATTTATGAAATTGGTAAAATAATTATAATTTATAATAATATTAAATTGGTGAATTAAAAATTAAAATAATATTAAATTGGGGAAATTTATTAGGTACAAGTGATATATGCGTAAAGTACCAGCTACCAAACGAAGACTTAGACGCGCTGATCACAGTCACCAGTGATGAAGACGTGGAAAACATGTTGGATGAATACGACCGCTTGGCTCACAATCACAAAACAGCTCGGCTTCGGCTCTTCCTTTTCCCGACTGACGCCTCACTCTCACGAGCCACTAGTATCAGCTCGCTCCTTGACGGTTCCATTAAACGTGAACACTGGTTTCTCGACGCGCTTAACGGCGGCGCCAGCTTGGAGCGTGGAAGATCCGAAGTTTCTTCTATTATATCCGAAGTACCCGATTATCTATTCGGGTTGGACCATACGGATGATACGAAACCCAAAACCCGACCCGGGGTTGTCAACGATAATGTCTCGGTTTCGGATCCTGGATCGCCCGCTCCACGGATATCATCTCCGTATTGCTCGACATCATCGTCGTTGGGACCCACTGTAGCTCCGCCGGTTCCGAATCTTCGACCCGTTCGAACCAAACTCGATAATCCGAGTTCGGTTGTTACCGAGCCCAAAGAAACGGGTACCGAGCATTTTAGTGAAGCTAACGATCCGATAATTTTAAAGCAGACGGAATACGCGGGTCAACAGATGTATTATATGCGTCGAACTTCTTCGCCAGCCCCGATGCAGGAGATGCCGGTTTATTATATGCAACCACCGGGTTCGATGCCTCAAGAAAACGTTCCGCTTCAGTCTCTTCCGATTCGGGCTCAGTACGGTCAACAGTTTATGACGCCTCAGGGTCAGATATTGCACCCTCAAGTGTCGAATATGGGTCAAATGTACTCGGGAATGAGGCCCGTTTCGGGTGGGGAGGCATACGAGATGCCGGGTAGAGGGGGTGGTGGGCCGGGCCAGCCCGTTTACTATGGTCCAAGATATGTTGGAGTTCCAGGTTATCCGGGTATGGTTTTGCCGGGTGGGGAAGAAATGAAGCAACCCGGATCCGAAACAAAGATGGGCCGGGCTCCTCAATGAAGTGGGTACTCATAAATGGGCTACATATATAGGCCCATGTCTAATATATTTATGGTTTAGTTTTTTTTTTCTTTTGTTGACTTTGACCAGGTCAAAATTCATGGAGTGGTTTGCTTCTTTCTTTTATATATATATATATTTTTTGATTGTGAATTGTAAAATAGTTATCAACCATAAGGGTGGTGGTGATTGATTGGTTTGAGCTTAGCTTTAAAGGTCAAAAACATCAGGAGGTTCCAGGTTCAAATACAAGGAAGAATAAAAATCCCTTTTGTGGTCACGGAGGTTCAAACGCGATGACTTCGGGCTATCTGCAAAGCAAGTGGTCGTCCTGAGATTAGTCGGCTCGCATAGCGGGTTGGATATCCAGGTTAATAAAAAAAAATAGTTATCTTATGAGGTCCATGTTAAAGATTTTGAATTTTGTTTAAAATTTTACGAGCGATAATTAATCGATCCACTTCTGAAACATCGTCAATAAATTGGAATACGAGTTCAATTCTTGACTTGTCACAAAAATACTGTCCCAGTCAAGGGTGTTTATAACAAGTGAGATGGTCGAAAACCCAGAAATACACCATTTATGTTTGTAGCTAGTTGTTATGAAAACGAAACTTACTTCCATGGTGATATCGGGTCGTGTCCATTATGGCTTAGGCCTACAAGTGAGGCCACTGAGGTGTAAGTTTACGTCATAGGGTTGATCCCACCACGTTATTAGAAATTTAAGATCTTAATTTGACGTGTATATCAGACATTTGGATTGTGGATGTATAGTGAAGTTTAGGTATGGTACAAAATTAGTACAAGAAGTGCATCGTCCTTTTAGGTTTTGGGTAAGTGCCGGCTGAATTGGAAAAGAAATTGTGGATTGCGTGGATGTATTGTCGGAAAAGACATGTGAACCTCCAATTATGCATTTAGTCTGGTAGGGGCAACACAAAAATTTATCTGATTCAGTTACCACCGACCACCGACCACCGACCAACCAAGATTGGATTGGATCGGACCGAATCAAATCCAAATTTTCGGTATTAAATCCATGATCGTTATTTTGGCGGATGATAATTTAAAATCTAAGTAAAACTGAACTCATTCAGTTATTAATCCAACTATATATCTATATAAACTGGAAAGATCTAGGTAAGAAAGCCAAAAAGATTGAGAACGTAAAAATGAAGAATGATTCATATGTGAATTATTGGTAAACTCGAAAAGAAATCCATTCGAGAATGTACATACGAAGCCACTTTGGTTACCTATCTTTTTATCAATTATTCATATATGAATATTCATATGTGAACCCAAATATCATTTACGAATTATTTATTCATATGTTCTCAACTTTTTTGGCATCCTTATTTGACCCCCCCCCCCTTCTCTCTCTCTCTCTCTTTATATATATATATATATATATATRTGTGTGTGTGTGTGTGTGTGTGTGTGTTAGTGAGAAGATAATTTTTGGTGAGAAATGTAAAAAAGATCTTCACCCTTAGATCAATCCTAATTGAATACCAACACCGATGCGGTGCACTGAGATGTATCAGATTAATTTTCTTCTAAAACGCAATTCATGAGATTAAAAGTGATCAAAAATTTAGTTCTATTCTTACGTTTCTTACAATAACTTTCCTTCTCACACGATCATTCGCCTATATATATGTTTATTATTTTATGTGAATAGAGATTTCATATTTTGATATACGAAACTTGTTTTTCCCCCTGTGATTTATGCTTATATATTAATTATGTTGGTCGTTCGATTTATATGAATATTTTTTATTATATATATGTATATATATATATAGAGGGAGAGAGAGGAGAGAGGAGCGATCACATACAAACCACCCAATTTGTACAAACCGTGTAAACCACCCTCATTCGTCAATTTCATTGTTAAATCTTATGAAATTTTTTAATCTTGTAAAATTGTTTCATATAATACTTTTTTTGATGAAGTTGTTTTATATATGGTTATGAAATTGTTTCATATACTACTTAATGAAATTTTAATGAAACTGTTTCATGTATTTCTCTAAAATTAAAATAATGAAGATGATAATATCCATGATTAACACCCTTCACAATAAAAATGATTAATCAACTCTCATAATTACAAAAAAAAAATGAATAAAATGAAAAATTATGATTGATTGAATGATGTTTGTACGGTTTGTAAAAAAAGGAGATGTACAAATGATTAGTTGAAATAGTCAGGAAATTACTTCAAAATATCATATGGATCAAAGTCGATCCAATAAAACAGTAATATCAAATGAATGGAACCAGTCGATGCAATTTAATGATCTTTCTGGATTAGATAAGATCAGTCAATTGGATTTTTGATCAGTTATCAAAATTCTGACACCCGAACTCTAAAGTTAGATCAATATTATTCAACAACACTCCATCATTTTTAGCAAACACAAACCCTATCAAAGAAATTCACAACATGAAACAAAAACAGGTTCTTGTTCATATTCGTTTTTCAACTTTGTTTGCTGAACCGTTCAACTTTCTTTTCAAAAGGAAAACGACTTCAAAACCCTAAAGCCATCAAAGTTGATCCCTTCTTCTTCTAAGACCTCTGCAATATCGTTGAAGTCTGAAACCGATGGTTTGACCTCATGCTTCTAAGTAGAACCAACTGATTTACACCCCTAGCAGAAACAGAAACAAAAACAAATCCATACAGTTGAAATATCGTATACTGAAAATTACATCAACACTTTGTCCAGAAAACCCGTAAAATACACAAGTTATTCAGTACAAGAATATGATCATATATCTGAATCAAACATTTAAGTTTGTTAAATATGAATGATTAGATGTTTAAATAACTTGGAATTTTATGCCATCATTTATTGCTTTAGAACTCATGTGGTCATACAATCTCCACCTGGTCCAGCTAATTAATCATAATTCAGCTGATTGGTTAAGCTCCCAAATTGGTTCTTTATTTCTTGAATAAATGGTTTGAAATGACACATTTGCCCATTGTTTCCAAACTTGCTCTCTTGATATATCAATGATTTCATTAAGCTTTCAATTTATAGATAATAAATATATACTTTAATATATCCTAACCATATGTCATAAAGTCTATAGTTGTATATTTTCAATTGAGTTATAATAGATTTATTGAGTCTTATTTCGTTCAATTGGGTTTTATTGGATTCAACTGGGCTTTAATGGATCTTAGTGTACTTTAACAGGTACTATTCGGTTCAACTAGACTTTAATGGAGCTAATAGGTCTTATTAAGTTCAATTGGGCATTAACTGATATTATTGGGATTTAACGGGTATTATTGAGTTTTATTCTGTTCAACTGGGCTTTAAAGGGTATTACTAGGCTTTAATGGATTTTAGTGGACTTTAATAGATCTATTAGACTTTAACGGGTATTAATTTGAATATAAATATATACTTTAATATATCCTAACCATATGTCATAAATTCTATAGTTTTATATTTTCAAGATTTGTGGTTATTGATTAGACACTTAACCAGCTCCATATGTAGGTAGGGTACCATGCATTGCACCCTCAAGTTAGTATGTGTGTGTGTGTATATATATGCACTAATTAACAAGACCATCATATGAAAAGATGGATAGAAAGATGTTACAACACTTGTTCTTCTTGTACAAGTTTGTATTGAAATTACTAGGTTACCCTCAGGGACAGCATTGCAAGAACAGGAGCTTGAAGTACATGAGATATGAATCTATGGCAGATAAGCACAGATCAGAAGAGCTACTGAAGACTACAACTCTTGTGTTTGAAGTGGAAGGAGGGTTATTAAGGTCAACTTCACTCTTTCCTTACTTCATGCTAGTGGCTTTTGAAGGTGGTGGTGTTTTGAGAGGTTTGGTGTTGTTCCTATTATACCCTTTGGTTTGTTTGGTCAGCAGAGAAATGGGGTTGAAGATTATGGTGTTTATATGTTTCTTTGGGGTTAAAAAGGGAAGCTTTGTGATTGGTAGGACTGTTTTGCCCAAGTTCTTCATGGAGGATTTAGGGTTTGAAGGGTTTGAGGTGGTGATGAGATTTGGGAGGAAAGTAGGGTTGAGTGAGTTGCCTAGGGTTATGGTTGAAGGGTTTTTGAAGGATTATTTGGGTGTAGATTGTGTTTTTGGGAGAGATTTGAAGGTGGTTTGTGGGTATTTTGTGGGGTTGATGGAGGAGGAGGTGCCACCAAGATCAAGATCAAGATCAAGATTCAGTTTCTTGATGAATGATGTTTTTGGAGAGAGGAAAGGTGACAACAATCTCATTGGTTTTGGTTGCTCTAACAAGATTCTTGATCACCAACTTTTCTCTGATTGCAAGGAGATTCAGGTATGATGTGGAAATCTCATTTTCTTGTGTTATAATCCACCTGTTGCAAATCCTTTGTAGTTATGGAGGTTCACTTGTGATGATTTCATGTGATTTGTGGTCACCGGAGGGTTAATTGGTGCACGTAGGCCCGTTTGGATACCCACGGTTACCCAAAAAATGTATCATAGTAGGATGTTAGAACGTATTAGGGCATGATTTTAGGACAAATTTTGAAATAAGATATCTTACTGGTCTATAGGACGCTTTACTAGAAGTATTATATGAATATAACCACAAGGGTGGTGCCTGATTGGTTTGAGCTTGACTCCAAAGGTCAAAAGTACCTGGAGGTCCCGGTTCAAATCCAAGGAGAAATAAAAATCCTCTTGTGGCCACGGAGGTTCAAATGCGGTGACTCCGGGCTATCTGCAAAGCAGGTGGTCGCCCTGGGATTAGTCAGTTCGCATAGCGGATTGGATATCCAAATTAATAGAAAAAAGTATCATATGAATATATCTTTTTATAGGACATTTATTATTATAATACATTTTTTCCCCAAATAATATCATATAAAAAAACTGATATGACGTTTTATTTCAATAGTTATAACATAGTCGTTTTTCGTTGCTTAGGAGATATACTTGGTAACTGAAGTCGAGAAAAGAAGATGGAGAGCCCTCCCAAGAGACAAGTACCCGAAACCACTAATTTTCCATGACGGAAGGATCGCGTTCATGCCAACTTTTCCACGAACGTTAGCAATGATCATGTGGGTCCCATTCGGGTTCGGGCTCAGCCTCTTGAGGATCATAGTCGCGATATCTTTTCCTTACATTATGTCCATCCCTGTGCTATCTTTCACAGGGCTGAGAGGTAGACCATATATTCCCTCTACCACTGAAAACAACCACAAAAAAGAAAAAAAAGATCGAGGCACATTATACGTCTGCAACCATAGAACATTACTCGATCCGATCTATATCTCGTTGGCGATAATGAAGCCCTTGAGGGCTGTCACCTACAGTTTGAGCCCGTTATCAGAGTTCTTATCGCCAATAAAAACTTCCCATTTGAGTCGAAACAAAGAAAAAGACTCCAAGATGATGGATTCGCTACTTAGCCAAGGCGATCTTGTGGTTTGCCCCGAAGGGACTACTTGCAGGGAACCCTACGTACTTCGGTTTAGCCCGTTGTTCGCTGAAATTAGCAACGAAATCGTGCCCGTGGCTCTAGATGCTGAGGTTAGTATGTTCTATGGGACAACTGCAAGTGGTTTAAAGTTTTTGGACCCTGTGTTTTTTCTAATGAACCCAATTGGGGTTTATCATATCATGATTCTTGAGAATTTGTTAAATGCAAATGCGCGTCGAGAATCGAGTATTGAAACCGCGAATCGGGTTCAGAAACAGATTGCCGATGCATTAGGGTTTCAGTGCACGAATCTAACGAGAAGAGATAAGTACATGATCTTGGCAGGAAACGAAGGCGCAATTTAGGAGGCATCAAGAATCGACACGAAAGATGTTTTCGCAAACTAAAAATTATTTTTAAATACAAATTATACGATTCTCCCGTTGATATATATGTTTTATACGTGTAATTGTAATAACATATTGGGAAAATTGTATGCAAATTTATCAAACATTTAGGTACTTAGTTTATATCTGATAATGCATACAAATACAACGTATTTTGATATGATTCTTATTTTGTGTAACGTACTTTACTTATATGTTCCAGGTATCACATCCAAGGTACAAAAAAGGGTTTGAAAGTATGTTTGCCTAAAATACCCTTACATGTTTCTCAATCTACCAATGAAACAATTTATATGTTTTAATCACGAGATCGACGTTTAAGTGGGCGTCAACTTGGTACGGTACCAGGTTTTTCCTCCTCATACTGTGAACCAACAAATTATAATTGGTATATAAAATTATATCAGATGTTTGTTACCAGTTTTTTTCGGTTGATACTGGTTGTGTACCAATTTTAAGTTACAAAAAAGTTGACATTCTATTCAAAAGAGAGTATCTCCTGTTTGAAAGTAGGTTCTGATAATAAAATATACTTAACCCAGATATATTAAAAAGAACAGCATAATTGTTTTCATTAATATCTCACTTTGAAAATGATGAATTACAAGCAATCATTGCATATATTTCAATAGTTGTTATTTAGGGGTTGTTTGTTTACTTCTTAATAGTTTCATTAAAAGGCAGCCTCTGAATTGTTAAGAGGTGAATCTTGTTTGGCAAAAAAAAAAAGTTTGTCTCTTAATGGTTCTAAAACCGTAAGTTTTCGAGATTTTTGAACATGGACAAATATATTTGGTACGTCTGTTGGTCCTTTATTTTTTTCTCTATTTTAAAGAAGAGTTTAACATAACAGTTGAAGCAAACTTTTCCCACATCTCCAAATTTTCTAAAATAGCATAGCTGTTAAAGATGCTCTTATTACTGGTTTCTAGGTTTTCTGTCTTTTTGGTCGTTTTTATTTGAACTTATCCCTGTATATGTCTTGTCACATGTGAGGCATAAAGTTCGTCTAACGTTGGACTGTCTTGTAACAACTGACGTATAAAGCTTGTTTAACGTTAAAAGTTGTTGTAACATGTGAGGTATAAAGTTTGCTTACTGTTGAAGCTCATGATACATTTAATACCATATCAAATTGTTTGACCAAAATCGGAATAAGTGTCACAATTGATTTAGTAGTTTCATTAAAAGGCAACTTTTGATTTGTTAAGAGGTGAATCTTGTTTGACAAATTTTTTTTATCTCTTAATGGTTCTAAAACTCTCTGAATGATTTTGTATCTTGGACCTCTCTTAACCATTCAGCGCCTTAATTTCATTGTAAATAATTACCAAATAATTATATTTCATTTTCCACTATATCATGAGAGTCTCTTAATCATTCTGACCACTTAATCATTTAGCAACTGCCAAATAACCACTTATTTATAATTAAAACAAAAATAACCGACACTTTTCAGTTCAGATAAATATTGATGCAAAACATCAGTTTCACATGAACTATATAAAAGAAAGTTCTTTTTTGAGAAACTGATACGACTTGGCACGTGTATCATAAAATAAGTGTCCACGTTACTATTTTAGTTTCTTCCAACGTAAGTGTTCACTTTCAAAAATAAAGTTCTACTTTTTTTTTGTACTCTTAATTATGAGATGGAGAAAATTTTCGATTCTATAATTGAGGGCAAAATTGTCATTTTGTTAATTAAAAGATGTAATAGTTATACATTATTTGTGTCAGGGGCCCTGGATATGTAACTGCTCAAGATATCATCTTCTTAAAACCATAGGGGTTTTTTCTTATTGTGGACATGTATATATATACTAGAAGCGTACTCGCGCAATGCAGCGAGATACATCGTGTTTTTAATATTTCATTTTATTCTTTATCTCAATCGATGTTATAATATGGCTTTATGTGATTTTGAGAAAGCGATGATGTTTTTATTTTTGAATAAAATATATGTTTGACGATATCATAAAAATT
>NC_037541.1:419303-435904 GCF_001531365.2 Cynara cardunculus var. scolymus | reverse complement strand
GATATAGGGGCTTAATCAAATGAGAACTAATTAGTTTGTGGTAACTATGAGAACCAATGTGAGCCAATCATTTAAATAATTAATGTTATATCCTAAAATAACATAAAGGGTAAATTGGTAATGTTTATAATAATAAAACCCTAACCCTCTTGTTCTTCGTTCTTTCATCGACTAACACTCTTTTTCTATTGCTGCTGCTTCTTCTTCATCAAGCCGGCCGACGATTTGTTTCTACTTTCCTCGATTTCTGTTTTCAATTGTGTCGGGGATGGCGTTGATTGATCACAGGAATATTGAATCTGAAGAGGAAGAAGTTAGAATTTTGTCAACATCTGATCCCTTACTCGATGATCCACCGACGTATACCATCATGTCGGTTCCACAGCGCCATAACTCAGCGTCGCCGCCTGTGGAAGTTAATCTGTTCAAGGAAGAGCCGATGGAACACGATTTGGAGGGTTCGATTCCTGTAGCCATCGTCCCAATGCCAACATCAAACAAACAAGTTGCGGTGGCCACGCCGCAAAGGGCTTCGGAAGATTATAAAACTGCCTACAGTTACTTCTTTGAAGCATTTGAAGCATTCAATGCTCTTGATGATCCCAGAGCAGTTTACAGTCTCAAATATATGCTGCTATGCAAAATCATGGTGAAGAAACTGTCTCAGATGATATTGGACAAGAAGTTTGCTGGAACCCTGGATCAAGGCGTTGGGTGTCTCATCATCTTTGACGATCCAAAGGCAGATGCGATCTATCCTTCAACATTCGAGAGTATGATCACAGTGTAACATAGTGTATCACAGTGTATCACAATGTTTGGTTTCATTATTTTTGCTTGTTTTATCAAGGTGTATCACATGTTTTTATGGTTTGAGTTGGTATCACAATGGTATCACAGTATATCACAATGGGTATCACATTGTGTATCTTTGTGATTAATTGATACCTAACGGAATAATGTTGGCCGGAGGCCGGAGATTGGAGGTCGAAGAGAGGAGAGATGAATTTTTTTAAAAATACCTAAAATGCCCTCTAATTATAATTTTAACTTAAAATAYCATAATTACTAATTTCCTTATTTATCCGTTGATTTGTGGTTAAGATTGGTTCTCACAGTTACCACAAACTAATCAGTTCTCCCTTGAATGTGCCCCGATATATATATATATATATATATATATATATATATATATATATATATATTTTATTAACCTGGATATCCAACCCGCTATGCGAGCCGACTAATCCCAGGACGACCACCTGCTTTGCAGATAGCCCGGAGTCACCACATTTGAACCTCCATAGCCACAAAAGAATTTTTATTCCTCCTTGAATTTGAACATGAGACCTCCTTATAATTTTTTAGGACATAAAAGAAAAGTAGGTTATGATTGAACAATTTTAGATATCTGATTTTAATGTCATTACTGAATTTATTTGCAAAGTTAAAAAAAAACTATATGGTTTTAATATATCCAATGTTAAATGTACTAATAAAACAAAGGTTATTTATAAAAATAACCGGTTTACACAATCCTTTGTCACAAAATAACCACATTTTAGAGGTTTTGCCAAAATAACCACTCGGATCGCCCCCGGTACAATGGGGGTGATCCCCCTTAAAAGTCTTAAAAAATTTTTTTTCTCAGAAGTCGAGATTACTGTTCACCTCGTTGACCGTGTTTGACCTCGTCCCCGGGGCGATCCGTACTGTACCGGGGGCGATCCAGGGTTTTTTTTTTTATTTTTTTTATTTTTTATAAAATTGAAGTTGTATTTTTTAATTTTTTTAGAACCAAATTTCATGGTTCTAAAAAAATTGAAGTTGTATTTTTTAATTTTTTATAACCAAATTTCATGGTTCTAAAAAAATTGAAGTTATAAAAAAATCCGGGTTTTTTTTTTGTATTTTTTATAAAATTGAAGTTGTATTTTTTAAACTTTTTTAGAACCAAATTTCATGGGAAAAAGTTTAAAAATAAATCTTTATAATTATGGAGATGCAAAAATTAATTTTCTCTGTTTTGTGTTTCGGAAATCAAATATAATATCTTATTGACGAAATTTGACCTCTATTTTTTTGTTTTTTATTCAACAATTAAGGGGTGTTTTTAATAAAAATGAAAAAATACATAAAATGTGTCTTTTTACATATTTAATTTTAAATTTCACAGTTTTTCATTATAAAATAACCGAATGATAATTGTTGTATTTTTTTTAACTTTTTTGGTATTTTTAATAAAACTGATACGCCAATGAAGGGGTGTTTTTAATAAAAATTGAAAAATACATAAGGGGTGTTTTTAATACGAAACATATCTACCTCCCAGAACGGTTTTGACAGTTCGAGAGACCGGATCGGGTACGGGTTGGGAGACTGCATCGGAGGCATGTTCAAGTCTTGAACAAAATAACTGTCAGGTTCAACGGTAACTTTTTGTTCAAGATATGAATTTCCAGCACCATCGTAGGGGAAGAAGGTGCTTCGATTTTCACCACTTCTACTGCTAGGGAAGATAGTGCTCTGATTTAGACCAGGAGCACAACCGGTAGGGAAGAGTGTGCTTTGACCATATGAGTTTGCAACGCTAACGTCGGGGAAGAGTGTGCTCACAGCAGCGGTGTAAAAACTGTTTGAACCTCCCGGGTTTGCGTTTGATGGATTTCCTTCATAACCTCCATTGTCGACAACATATAGTGTCAACGTTTTTGGTAAAGTTTGACGAATGGCGTTGTGGAGGATTACCACATCATCGTCGTCCATAAACTGATATAACRYATTYGTTTTAAAAARTAAATTGAAAGGACCACGTAAACTTAACTTTTTCGTCACACGTTTGACGACCCCAGAATACGTTATTGGCGAAGACAAACATATTGCACATGTGGGGGAGGTTATCGGAAGGTACTCTAAAACACCATTTATATCTTGGAATAAACCGCCACTTCGAAGATACACACAAACATTATCACTTTCACGTGATTTCATGTTTTGTGATGGTTGATTGTATTTAGTGGGTTAAAAGTTGTGAGAGTAAAATATATGAGAAAAGAAATGGAAGGGAATGTGTGAAAAATTATGAATTAGGAGGTTGGTATTTATAGTGAAATTGGTATTAGAAAAAAAATCAAAATTTTTTTTTTATCCGGATCTCCCCCGGTACAGTACGGATCGCCCCGGGGGCGAGGTCAAACACGGTCAACGAGGTGAACAGTAATCTCGACTTTTGAGGAATTTTTTTTAAGACTTTTAAGGGGGATCGCCCCCATTGTGTACAGATCGCCCCCGGGGGCGATCCGGGTGATTATTTTGGCAAAACCTCTAAAATGTGGTTATTTTGTGGCAAAGAGTTGTGTAAATCGGTTATTTTTATAAATAACCCTAAAACAAAACCAACACTTAGTGCCTCCACACACACACACATTAATATTAGAACTTACTTTTTACATTTTTATTGTCTTATTTGATCAGATTTTTGATATAAATAGTTGTGCATATAACAACATAAATCAATGCCAAGTTCATTGATAGTACTGATAAAACAAAACCAGATTTTTTTATATCATCAATCAAATCTTTGTAGTTGGTTGACTCTTCTAATTGGTGATATGCTAATACAATAATTGGTGGCAACTCCACCATCGAAACAATTTTGCTTTATTTATTACTCGCATGTAAAACCGTTAAAAATGAATGAAAACTCAAACCAACCCGTCAAGAAAATGTTAAAATCCCACATCTAACCACAAGGATGGTGCCTGATTGGTTTGAGTTTGATTCCAAATGTCAAAAGTACCAGGAGGTCTCAGGTTCAAATCCAAAGAGGAATAAAAATCCGCTTGTAGCCACGGAGGTTCAAATACGGTGACTCCGGACTATCTGCAAAGCAGGTGGTCGCCCTGAGATTAGTCGGCTCGCATAGCAGGTTGGATATCCAGGTTGATAAAAAAAACATCATAAAACTTATAATCAAAACCGTTAAAAATGAATGAAAACTCAAACCAACCCGTCAAGAAAATGTTAAAATCTCACATCTGATATTTTCATTCTCGACAACGTTTTGAATGAGATTATAGTTTTGTTTGTTATAAATCGATACGATTCTTTTAATATATGTATCTTGTTTAGGGTTGTACATGAGTTGATTTGAGTTAGACGGTTTGCGGCATTTTGAATAATCCAACCCAATTAAGGGGCCGTTTACCAAATGCTTACCCGGGTAAGCACTTGTCAAGTAACATTACCTCACCGCATGAATATGGTAAAAGACCAAGAATCTTACCCGGTAAGAACGAGACAAGGACCAAGAGTCTTACCCGGTAAGTGAGGGCGACTCTTTACCCGGTAAGAACGAGACAAGGACCAATAGGTTCGTGTTGTACGCTTCATTATTAACAGTAATAGGGATTTAGAATATGGACCGAGCGTGTGCGTTAGGCCGTGGGAAGGATCAAGATTTGGGCAGTGTCATTATATATTGTATTATCTATACTATATTGTAAAGCATTTGACAAAAACTCTTAAAAACATTTTTATTCATCAAGTACTGTTTATTGATGCATATTACTTAAAATTCAATATTGCAATTATATTGTCCGTATGTACAAGTTACTAAAACTCTATGTTTGAGTTCGAGTAATTAACTGCAGATATAAACATGATCAAATACCGGATAGGTATCTCATTTTAAATATAAAGATCTAAAATATATTTAGGATAATCATTGAATTCTAACAAAATACTAAATATTATCTTTATAAACGAATTATATTATTAAACAAAAAATAAATGACTTCATTACTAACTCTAAATTAAATTATAATGAAAAATATAATTAAAGAAACTACACAAAGAAACAAGAACTTTTAAATATTTAATTTGATACTAAAATCAATACATTTTTTTTACTAAAATTTATGATATCTTCAAATTTATATTTTATTCAAATAAATAACAGTATTATTGTTTATTTAGAACCACATAAAATCGTATTATAACATCGACGGAGACAAAATAAAATAAAACATTATAATCGAGATGTATATCGCTGCATTGTGCGAGTACCCTTCTAGTATGTATATAATTTATACGTTATCGATTTTATATGTGTTAGCGGTGGATTGATGGGTTTGGTTGTACCTAACCCAATTCCAACGCCACCAGTTTAACAGTAGGGGTGCACAAAAACCTGACTAAATCAACCCCACCTGAAATAACCCATCCAACCCAACCCAACCCAAAGTGAGTGACACTTAATAGAGTTGTAAAGTCTTTAAACTGTAGGTATTAGGTTGGAATTGAGTTAGGAGCATTTTTACCCGGTCCAACTCAACTCGATGAACCCGATGTCTTTCTATACCATTAATTTTATATAATTGTTAAGTCCTTATTTAATAAATATATGTTAGACATTACATCGACTCGTAATTAGCTTTATTCATAAAAATATATTACAATTTCAACTGTAATTTTACGTTTTTTTACTTGTATGAACCTTAAGCTAGATTGTAAAATGATTTATCAAAGTTTCAACCCAACTCACATAATTTGGGTTAGGTTTTTACTTTTGTTTTAGTTGGGTTGCGTTGAGATTTTTCAAACCACAAATATTGAGTTGGGTTGTTCAAATGCATTTAACCGGACCAACCCAACCCGTGTACAACCCTAATCCACAGTTTGACAAATTGGGTTTGATCGGGTTGGTTAGGTTGGGTTGGATAATTTGACCTTTGGTCAAATTTCTAAGCGGCTTTAATCTTCTTCTTTTTTTGTCATAAAAGAGTACTCCTTCGTCCCAAAATAAACGATCACAATGAAAAAGACATGCAATTTTAAAAATGTGTAATTATTACACTTTTTAGTCAATGAAATGATAAATCTACTCAATAATAGAAAGAGTAATTAATTTTTGAATCTCATAATTAAAGATAGAATCGGAAAATAGTCGAAGAATCCTGTGAGAAGGGAAGTTATGGTGAGAAGGGTAAGAAGAGATCGAACCCTTGATCACTTTAGTCTCACACCCACCCATGAATTGTGCTTTAGAAGACAATTGATCCGAGTGCACCTCATTAGTGTTGATATTCAATTAGGATTCTTACATTTCTCACCATAACTTCTCTTCTCACCGGAACCCAACCCTGCAAAATAGACTCTTAATTTTGAAAGTGGACATTTATTCCACAAGTGTCTAGTCTCCGCAATAGAAATGACATATAGTTTTAAACATGCATAGTTATTACACTTTTAGTTAACTAAATGACAACTATACCCTTAATTAATTTCCACTGTTTACAATTTTTATAAATTTGTGCATTGATGAAAAATAGATTTGAGAATCTGAATATTTATTTTAAAAAGTGGATACTTATTTTGTGACGAAGAGAGCATCTAAAAACAAGACAGGTCTGAGTTCGATCTCGGGTCTCCCGCTAGCCTAAGCTCCTAAGTGAGCCAAAAATGTCCCGTCACATTGGTGTCGTTGAAAACTGGTTCCATGTGGAGCCGGTTCAAGTTGTCGGCAATCAATTTTGTCAACCAAATTTAGAAAGAAAAAAAAACTAAAATAGAAATACAGACTAGAGATGGCCAAAAACCGGTCCCGGGCCGGTCCCAATCGGTCCTCACCATTCTCATAACCGGCCATAACCGGTCCCGGCGTAACCGGTCCCGGTCTCGGTCCCGGTCCCGGTCGAAAATGATAGGACCGGTATAGGTACTTTATAACCGGTTATGGGCCGCCGGTCCCGGTCCCGGTCCCAACCGGTCCTTCATTAAAAAAATAAGATTTTTTATTTTATCTTTTTAATGATATATATTTTTAATACATTATAAAATTTACAATTGGGTCACTCAAATACACTTTAAAAATACGTTTTAATATAATTAAAATTACGTTTTCTTATAAAAATACATTATAAAATTATTTTAAAATACATTTATTTATAAAATTAATTGAATTTTCGGGCCGGGCCGGGCCGGTCCATAGTCGGTCCCATAACCGGTCCCGGTCCCACGAAACTACCAAAAACCTCAACCGGTCCCGGTTTTCGGTCCCATAACCGGTCCTTACCGGTCCCSRTSCCGRYCMGGTCCTTTGTCGGTCCCGGTCCCGGTCCTCCGGCGGTCCCGGGCCGGGCCGGGCCCATTTGGCCATCTCTAATACAGACGCATAAGTAACCAGTGTGGGCTTCTTTTTCCATTAACTTTCAAACTAAATTTACCTATTTATCCTTGCAAACTATATACATTGATGTCAAACAAATTTTTTGAGGCATTTCATCGAACAGTTGGCGGCCAACGATGACATTCTTGATCCACATCAACAAGAGCTTCTCGTTGCTGTTGTGCGGTTTTCGAGTTTTTAGGGGGACAAAACCCTTTTCTCATGTCAAGTTTTTAGGAGCGATCCACCTAAAGAAACACGATTTACCATTGTCGTGGTGACGCTAGAGGCTCTGAACCTTCAGCCGGCAAACAAGGTTTTGGAGACTCGATTGATACGATTGTGGGCGGGATTAGCTCGAAGGCTTTCACACCTTCGACGTATGTTCCCATGCACATTGTGTCGCCTCGACCATGCCAAGTCCCGTCTTGAATGTTGTTCATTTTCAACGTTCTCGACTCCTGCTCAAGATTATCAAAAACATAAAAAAGGAGAAATTTAATTTAGACCATGTTTGACTGACTATATATACTCGTTGTTAGCTGAAAAACTAGTTGTTGATTAATAAACTAGTCATGTTTGATGAAACCAGCTGATAAGCTAGATGACAATGTAAAATGACCTAAAAAGATGTTAAAAAATTAATTGGAAAAATACAAGATACATGATTAGAAGAAAATGGAAAATAAAGCTCAGGAAGCTTATAGAAACACTACTTGAAGTAACGTTTCAAAAAGCCAACTTATTAGCTAACTAAACGAGGCTTTTTCAATAAGCTAAAAAAAGTTAATTTAGAACATCTTCAACACGTTCTCTATAATTTCTCTAAAATTGAGAACCACAAGTTAAACCTCTAAAAAAATTACATCCAATTGTACAACAGATTCTCTATTTTAAAGATTTCAACATTATATATTATTAAAATACTTTATAATTTTATTTAACGCATTACTCTTTTAAAATAAATAATAATACATTCACTCTCATTGGTCGAAAAATATAAAAAAAAGTATTTTTCTCTCATCATATTAAATTTTAGAGAATTTTATATTCTCTTCTTTTCTCAAAATTAGAGAACCATTTAAAGAAATCTGTTGGAGCACAAATATCACCAAAATCTCTCTCTCTCTCTATATATATATAGAGAGAGAGAGAGAGTGTTGGGTTCAAAAGAAAACGGTACCTATTTAAGAAAATAAGAAAACGGTCGAATCACATGTGTATTTACACTAACATCACCTACAAAATCACATGTGATTCACACGACTTTGCCCCTCGACTTGAAGACACGGCCAAAGTCGCATGCAATACTTTTTTTTGGCGTTAATGTAAAATCATATGTGATTTTACACGTGATTTGACCATTTTCATATTCTCTTAAATAGTTAGCATTCTCGTTTGATCTTTCATATATATATATATACACACACACACACACATATAGAGGAGGTTCACGGAAAACCCCCCCAAAAAATGAAAAACTTTGAACACTTGGTAACCATTCATCTGGACGGTGTGCACATGCGCATACAAATAACTAAAGTTGGTTTTTGGTTTTTATGCACGAGTGCATATTTGCACATATGCATACCGGCAAATTGCTTACAAGTTACTTGTATGCACATGTGCATACCGTCCAGATGAACAGTTCTTACAATTTGTCCGGTACGCATATGTGCAAAACATGCACTCGTGCATAAAAACCAAAAAACAGCTTCAGTTATTTGTATGCACATGTGCATATCGTCCAAATGAATGGTTACCATGGTGTTCCTCAGTTTTTCATTTTTTTGCAGTTTCCCTAAACCTGACCTTATAAAGGGAGGATCAAATGAGAATGCTAACTATCTAAGAGAATACGAAAATGGCAAATCACTTGTAAAATCATATGTGACTTCACATTAACAGTCAAAGGGGTGAGGATGACTTTTGGCATGCGACTTCAGGTCGCAGGGCAAAGTCGCGTGAATTACATGTGATTTTGTACGTGATGTCAGTGTAAAATTACATGTGATTCGGTCATTTTCTTATTCTCTTGAATATGTATTGTTCTTGTTTGAACCCGTCTCTCTCTCTCTCTCTCTCTCTATATATATATATATATATATATATATATATATATATGAGATAACAGGTCGAAAAGTGGGGACCACGAAACCAAGACGGGAAGAAGACAAACCTGAGCCAAGGTGCAACAGGGGCAAATGAGATGGGATACACAATCATCCAAAGAACTATCACTGCCCTGAAGAGAAACAAAACAGATTCAAAACACTTTGACTTTTGGAGTCAAACCTAGTTCGTCTTCGAACGAAAATTCATCACAATTTCATTACCAATTTCAATACAAACAGCCACTAGTTTGTATCGCCTCGTTACAAGTTCGACTAAGATCATCCCGTATCTCAAAAACAAGTTGTAGATCGTAAAAAATTTCAAAGTCAAAATGTAGCCTATTTGACTAATAGTCAAAGGGTACCTCATTTTTCAAGAACTAGTTGCATGAATCAATGTTACGATATTGGGAACAATTTCAATTCGGTAATGGATCCTTTTGTGCATCTCTAATGTATGTATCGGTTGGTATATTTGAAACCGTTTGATATACACTTTGACTTTTCAAAGTCAAACATGAACCTTCTAGATGTGAAATCATACGGTTTTGTCTAAGATTTTAGCACCGACACCGGTTTGTTAGCATTGCTTGTAAAAAAGGTTCGAAATTGTTATCCCGTACTTCGAGAAACGATCAGCAATCATATCAAAATTGACGTCGGAAAATAGCCTATTTGACCCATAAAGTCAAGCTTAGATGCACAAGAGCTATTTTGGGCTCGGGCCTGGGCCTTCCAAGCCCATTATTCAGTAAGCAACAAAAGAGCGGATTTTTTTGGGCTTGGGCCAGGTTGGGCCGAGCCATACCTCGGGGTTGAAAGAGGGCCTGTTGGGCTTTTTGGGCCTTAAAGATATGTTGGCTATATCAGGTTTTAAGCTGGGCTTGGGCCTGGACTCTGGCTTCCTAGGCCCGGGCTTTTTCGGGTCTGTTCCGGGACAGGCTTTTGGGTTGAAGGAGGGCCCAATCAGGCTTTAACTGGGCCTTAAAAAGAGTTGGCCTGATTAGGCTTTAAGCTGGGTCTTGAGAACTAGGCCCGGGCTTTTTGGGTCAGGACCACGCTTGGTGGTTTTTTTTGTGCATCTCTAGTCAATACTATAATGACAACAATCATACAAAAAATCACGGAAAACAATCGTTTTACTCTTTGAGGATAGAGATCAGGTCTACATACATCTCAACCCGAACCCACCTTCGGGTTGGATATACCGGGCTTGTTTGGTTTGGTTTCATATCATATATAAACAAAAGAGTATAAAAGCGAAAATCTTTACCTTGATGTTGAATTTGCTTCTCATCTTGGATCGGTTAAAGCCCAAATATGTTCCGAGTGAGAGCACAAACGCAACGCCAATATACAAGAAACAATGCTTCTTCGTGACGGCAAACGCTACAAGGTTGCAAAGAGCAAGCGTGGATAGAATTGTATAAATAAATCCCTGTCGGATCCAAATGCAAGAAACGTGTTAGAAACTCGATCATTTGGGATCCACGAACTCAATGATAACAGAAATTCTACTCTTTGGGGGTAGAGTTCAAACTGCATGAGATGCACAAAAAGCCCAAGCCCGGAACCGACCAAGCCTCAAAGGCCAGTCAAGCCAAAATTTTGGGGGCAGGCCCGGGTCTAGGCCTGACCCGAAAAGACCGATTGGGATCTTTTCCAACCCCAAAGCCCAAACAGGCTTGGATGGCCCAGGTTCAAGCCTAAGGATGCCCGGGCCTAGTGCATTTCTAGCTCTGCATACATGCCACCACCGACCCACCCCCGAACCCACGTCCAATGAGAGCTACTGGGTTTGTTTGGTTTGGTTTGAACTTGGTGTTTATGATGATTTCAACTGTGAGCATAAACAAGTTTAATGATCGTAGAAATGAAGTTATCGATGTGTACCTGAAGAAAGCAAGAACCAAGACCGGCTAGTTTCATGTTTTCCCCAAATCTAAACCATGGGCATCTGCAAATTTCAAGGTTTTTGCTCAATGATCATATACATATACATATATATATATATATATATATATATATATATATATATATATATATAACCCTCATCAAATTAACACCCAAATTCTATATATATATATATAGGGAAGCATATAGAGGAACTTACAATGATGATTGAAGAAGCAAACGACGATCATCAAAACAATCAAGAAGATCACCTTCCCACATCCTAAGAACACCTCCCCCCAATTCTCCACCATCTTCTTCATGATCTTCTTGTAATTTAATCCATTTCCCTTGATTCGTCTTCATCGCCACCGTCGAACATAACATATCGAAATCCACCACCGTCACCCCTTCAATCAATCTCTCCTTCTCCTCCGCCTCCTCAACCACCACCGCCGCCGCCGCCGCCGCCTGCTTCTCGGAATCCGCCATCAATCTCTCTCTCCCTCTCTCTGTTTCTATCAATTTTCTCCCTACTCTGTATATACAAATCTTCAAATTGCGAACCTAAAAACACATTTGTATATACAAAATTTCAGAGAGGGAGAGAGATTGAGTGGATTGTTGTGTGATTGATTATGAAAATGACTTGGGTTTGGGGATGATTTGTGGAGGAGGGTTGTGAATTGTGATAATGATTGATACAGCTGGTGACACGTAGATGGTGGTTATCTTTCTTCCATTTTCAGGTTTAAATGTTTTGGGGGCTAGGGTTCTTGTGGACCAAAGTGTCCAAATCGTTGACCCCACCTTTCTTTATTTTGACTATATTTTGAATATTTTTCTCAAGAAATTTTATGAATAAATAGAGTAAATTGAATGAAAAAACAACGTATTTTAATTTGATTTTTATTTTGGTAACATATTTTTAAAATTTTCATTTTGTAATCTAAGATGTAAAGTTTTAAACATTTAAGTATTCGGGTAATCGGTTGAATCATTAACCGGTTACCATGTTGATATGTCAAGTGATATGGTATCCAACTCAATATTATTTGTTATTCAACCCAATTTCATCTCATCGCTCGCTACATCAGCATAGTAATCGGTTGATGCTTCAACCGATTACCCAAGTAATTAAATGTTTAAAACTTTACATTTTAGATACCAAAATTAAAAAACGTTACCCAAAATATGAATCAAGTTAAAGTACGTTATTTTTTTCATACAATTTGCCCCTTTTAAATTTTATAAAAAATGTTTTTATTCATCTAATTATCTTTCGGCGGTACTCTTTTCTAAATCCTAATCGGCCATATTTTTCTGTAACTTCTAAATCTACTATCGATTTTATCAACTCTCAATCGGTTGAATTCATCATAAAAAACGATTAAGTATATATATTGCATATAACCATAACCGACCCCAACCGAACCCAACATGAAACTTAACTGACCCGAACCAGAAGCAATCCAAAATTTCTAGTCTGCTTTCCATATCTAAAATCCAATCGGGTTTTTTGTTTGCCTACCCGACTCGACCCATATACATTCCTACTTATTTTTTTATTTTTTTTAAGAAAATTTATTAAAAATGTTTTTTAAATGATAAAATTTATAAAATCAGAAAAAGCCACCCAAGTTGAGATGGAATGGGGCATCTTCCATCATTATTAATTAGCATTCAAAACAAACCTACCATCAATATTGCAAATAATAAATTATTCCATTAATTAGGAAATATTAATAAAATAATAAAATATTTTTTTAATTATTATATTAAGAATATGTGTGGATGACAGGTGATCAAAAACCTGACGAACCAAACCTAACCCAACGGGAAATAATTCAACTCAAAACAACCTGATGTTTAATTGAGTTGTAAAATTTTCAAATGTAGGTATTGGGTTATTATTATTTGAACTTTACTCAATTCGATGAACCTGATATCCTTTTATTTCTTAGATTTAATATGATTGTTGAATTTCTATTAATATATACATTAGACAATTACACTATCATATACGCTCTTCATATATACATATTTTCAATCTATTATCTTCTATATATAACTCATTCGTATATATGTTTAGTAACTGTGAACATATATATGTAAATTGAGATTATTAACTGAATGTAATATACGTAAGAAGTATGAATAAGTTTTATCAAATGGTTGATGATGAAAAAGATTATGAGTAGATAAATAACATATTCAATTTTAGGAGAACGTTTTTAATGAACCAAAGTATCAACACGACCGACCCGTTGCACTTTGGTTGGGGGTGGATTGAGTTGAGATTTTTCAAACCACAAGCATTAAATTGTATTGTTCAAATGTCTTCAATCCGATCAACTCAACCTAGGAACGCCACTATCTGTAGATATGCAAAATTATTAAAATATATTAAATAAATAGTTTTAAGCCATTTTCAATGGTTAGTCCTACAACAAAATTACAAACATTAAAATTATATTATAATTTATTTTAATTTATATAATACTTGTGGTTGTTTGTTTACCTCTTAATAATTTCATCAAGATGCAGCATCTGAATAATTAAGATGTGAATATTGTTTGGCAAAAAAAAGTCTGCATCTTAATGTTTCTAAAACCCTCTGAATGATTTTGTATCATAGGTCTCTCTTAACCATTAAGCACCATAATTTTATTGTAAACAATTATCAAACAATTATACTTTATTTTGCACTATATCGTGAAAGACTCTTAATAATTCTAACGAATTAATCATTCTGCACCAAATCTTTTAACAACCGTCAAACAATCTCTTACAATAAAATCATCAATACAAATCACTAAAAGCCCATTTATTATTTAATTATTTAAAAAAAATTGTGGTTGAAATTATAAGAAAAAGATGCACAATCATTGGCCCAAATGAAAAGGACAAATAAGTGGCTATATGTAGGTGGGGCTGTAAACAAACCGAACGAACATGAACGGAGGCTTGTTCATGTTCGTTCGTTTAACTTAACCGAACAAACGAACGAACACGAACGGTAAACGAACGAAAATCTTTGTGTTCGTGTTCGTTCGTTTAGAAATCAGGTATGTTTGTGTTCGTTTATGTTCGTTCGTTAACATGTTAAACGAACGTAAACGAACGAACATAAACGAACGGGCTAAACGAACATAAATAAATATTATTTGAATTCAAAGTATATAAACAAAAGATTATATATTAAATTTAATATATAAACGAACATAAACGAAGGAATATAAACGAACGTAAACGAACGGTAAATGAACGAACGTTTACGAACATAAATGAACGAACGAGACTCTTGTTCATGTTCGTTCGTTTAACTAAACGAACAAAAAAAATTGTTCATGTTCGTTCGTTTATTAAATAAACGAACTTCCCGCCGAACGGTTCACGAACGATTCGTTGAACGTTCGGTTCGTTTACAGCCCTATATGTAGGCACTATTTGTTCCAACTAATGAAAAGGTTGGTATTGAGGGCATTTCAATTGTTATATTAATTTATAAATTCAAATAAAGTTTGCTTTAACAGTTATGTTAAATTCTTCTTTAAAATACAGAAAATATGAGAAAGAACAGATAAATCTCTAAATTTGAAAAAAGGAAAAAAATATAATATATATTGGAGATGCTTTTGGAATATTAAACAATTAGTTGAAACAAATATTTTTAATTATGAGATTTTTTTGTTTCAACAATTATTTTAAAGTGTATGTTAAAATAGAAAAAAAAAATGAATGTTTAAATCTTTAAATTTTGAGAAATCTCTTAAAGTTAGCATCAAGGAGAAAGTATTATAACCACAAGAGTGGTGTCTGACTGGTTTGTGTTTAGGCTTCAAGTGTATGACTGGTTTGATTCTTATTTTGGGTAACGTACTTTTAAAACGTTCATTTTGGTATCTAAGATGTAAAATTTTAAATACTTAAGTACTCGGATAACCGGTTACCATGCTAATGTGGCGAGTCATGTGATATTCGGTTAATGCTTCAACAAATAATACTGAGTTGGATACAATATCACTCGTCACATTAGCATGGTAACTGGTTAATGCTTCAACTTGTTACTCGGGTACTTAAATGTTTAAAACTTTACATCTTGTGTACCAACATGGAAGTTCTTAAAGTACGTTATTCAAAATAGGAATGAAGGTAAAATACGTTACTATTTCATACAACTTGCTCTTGATTTTTAATATTATATTTTAGAGGGGAAAAAATAATATAATATAGTTCTTGAAGATGTTCTTAGAATTTGAGGAATATTAATGTACCAAAGTATCAACCTGACAAACTCAAGTAACCCGACCAACCCGTACAGTTTGGGTTGGGTTGGATTGCAATTTGATTTGGGTTGGGTTGAGTTAAAATTGTTCAAACCACAAACATTAAATTGAATTGCTCAAATGTCTTCAACCCGATCAACCAAACTCATAAACACCACTATCTATGGATACGCAAAATTATTAAAATATGTTAACTTAATAGTTTTAAGCCATTTTCAATGGTTAGTCCTACAACAAAATTACAAACATTATAATTATAGTATGATTTATTTTAATTTATTTAATACTTGAGGGTCGTTTGTTTACCTCTTAATAGTTTCATTAAGATGCAGTCTCTAATCGTTAAGAAGTGAATCTTGTTTGACAAAAAAAATCTGTCTCTTAATAGTTTTAAAACACTCCAAATGATTTTGTATCATATGTCTCTCTTAACCATTCAACACCCTAATTTCATTGTAAATCATTATATTTTATTTTACACTATATCATAAGAGCCTCTTAATCATTATGCACTAAACCATTCAACAACTGTCAAACAACCCCTTAATATATAATAAAATCATCAATGCAAATTACTAAAAGCCCATTTATTATTTAATTATATAAAAAATTGTGGTTGAAATTATACGAAAAAGATGCGCAATCATTGGTCCAAATGAAAAGGACAAATAAGTGGAATTATACAAATTACATATGTAGGCATTATTTGTTCCAAAATAGAGAAAAGTCTAAAAAAATTCAATGTACTTTAATATTTGAAATGATTAAGTTTTGGACAATATTTTGAAACAAATAAGTCCTTGGACATTTCAAAATATGTTAAATAACTCATTTGACAATTTTTTGAAACAAATAAGTCCTTGGACAATTTAAAACATGTTAAATAACTCATTGGACAATTTTTGGAACAAATAAGTCCTTGAACAATCCAAAACATGTTAAATATCTCCTTGGACTTTTCTAAAACATGTTGGATACATTCTTATGACTTGTACAACTAGTTAAAGTAATAAATAATGAAAAAAGTCCGAAAAAACCCCACTGAACATTCATATTTTGAACGATTAAGTCCCTAAATATTTTTTGAACCAAAAAGTATTTAGATCTATAAAATTAAACAAATATAACAAAAAATAC
>NC_037541.1:358045-418588 GCF_001531365.2 Cynara cardunculus var. scolymus | reverse complement strand
CAAGGAGTTATTTAACATGTTTTTGGATTGTCCAAAGACTTATTTGTTCCAAAAAATTGTCCAATGAGTTATTTAACATGTTTTAAATTGTCTAAGAATTTATTTGTTCCAAAAAATTGTCCAATGAGTTATTTAACATGTTTTGGAATGTTCAAGGACTTATTTGTTCCAAAAAATTGTCCAATGAGTTATTTAACATGTTTTGGAATGTCCAACGATTTATTTGTTTCAAAAAATTGTCAAAGGACTTAATCATTCCAAACACTAAAGTCCATTGGGTTTTTTTAGACTTTTCCCTCCAAAATATGACTAATTAAAAGGTTGGTATTAAGAGCATTTCAATAGTTATATTAATTTATAAATTCAGATAAAGTTTGCTTAAACAGTTATGCTAAATTATTTTTTAAAATACAGAAAGTATGAGAGAGAATAGATAAATCTCTAAATTTAAAAAAAAGGAAAAAATATAGTATATATATATATTGGAGATGTTTTCGGAATATTAAACAATCAGTTGAAACATAGATTTTAATTATGAGTTTTTTTTTTTGTTTCAGCTGCTAAAATAAATAAGTTGTTAGGAGTTGTATGGAGGTCTCAGGTTCACATCCAAAGAGGAATAAAAATTCCCTTCTGGTCATGGATGTTCAAATGCAGTGACTCTGAGCTACCCGCAAAGCAGGTGGTCAAACTATGATTAATCGATTTGCATAGCGGGTTGGATATCCAGTTTAATAAAAAAAAAGGAGAAAGTATTATATTATTTTAATTGTTTCCACCAATTCGATTGGATATGTTATATTTTTTATACAACTTTTTAAAATTGTATTGAACTGATGAATTTATTTAATAATATAATTAATTTATAAATTGCTAAAATAAAATAAATTGTTTCCATCAATAAGGCTGAATGTGTCAGATATTTTTATAAAGGTTTTTAAAAGTATATTGGGATGATGAATTTATAAAATATTTTAATATTATAAACAATGTCAAAATTGCCAAAATATAATAGCTTTTGGGGTTGGATGTAATTTTTTTTACGTATTTGATTTTTGGATAAATTACATGAAAAAACAACGTACTTTAACTTGATTCTTATTGTGTGTAACGTATTTTCAAAACTTTCATTTTTGTACTAAGATGTAAAATTTTAAACATTTAAGTACTCGGGTAATCGGTTGAAGTATTAACTGGTTACCATTATGATGTGACGAGTGAAGTGGTATCCAGTTAATGTTTCAAAACTTTATTTTGTCTTATTTAAATGAAAAATAACAAGTAACTTAGTTTACATTAATTCTTTTACAAAATTCAAAACTTTATAATTATTAAATTAAATCAAATTAAATATTATAATAAATTTAAACATTTAATCGAATATTGAAGAAATTTGTTTTGGTTGAATAATTTTGTAAAATAAAATTGTTTTTTTAAGTATATAATATATACGAAAAATAGAACAAATAAACTCATACATCCTCCTTACTTTTAATGAAATTTGAACAGTTGACCTCTTAAGAGACCAAAGACTCACGTAATACTAAACCAAATAATGGTTGATGGAAACCCCATGACAACATTATCCACAACTACAAAGGTGATGCCTGATTGGTTTGAGTTTGGCTCCAAAGATCAAAAATACCAGGAGGTCCCAACTTCAAATTCAATGAGAAATAAAAATCCTCTTGTGGCCACAAAGGTTCAAATGCGGTGAATGAGTTATCTACAAAGAAGATGGTCATCTTGGAATTAGTCAGTTTACATAGCGGGCTGGATATCTAGATTAATAAAAAAAACATTATCCTCAACCAAAAGTAAAATATGAGTATTTATATCTCTTTCCCCTAACTTTTGTCTTTTTATGCTTCTTGATATAATATAATTTTATGTGATTTTGAGAAAATGATAATGGTTTTATTTATAAAAATTATAAAATATATATATCGATATTATTATCAAATTAATTATTTAAAAATTCTCGTCTTTTATGTAATTTCTTTAATACAAGTTTTTTATTATAATTTAATTTAGTTTTAATAACGAAGTAATTTATTTTGATTTAATAATATAATTTTTATAAAGATAATAATTAAGTGTTCTGTTATAAGTATAACTCAATGATTATTTTAATTATATTTTATATTTTTTATATTTAAATTAAGATGTTTATCATGTAGTTGATTATGTTTATCTGCAGTTACTTACATGGATTCAAACAGAAAGTTTTAATAAGTTGTACTTACGCATAATTTACTTGCAACCTCGAATTTTAAGTAATATGCATCAATAAAAAGTACTTCATGCATAAAATGATTTTTAAGAGTTTTAATCAAATATTTTATAATATAATATAGATATCACATTATCATATATTTATTATACAAAATTAACCAATATTCCAATAATTTTATAATTAAATTTATTATGTACATATTTTATATTTTGTAAAACTATTTTTTTCTTTAAGTTATGTACATTTATTTATATTTTTACGTCTTATTTTAAATAGACAATATTATTATGTATTTTGTATCATTTTACATAATATAAGTTTTTTTAAATTTAAATTAGGCCAATTAGCCTATGCAAGCCCAACCCATTTATAGGACAGATATGAGAAATTTATCAAGCCCATAAAATGGGTTGAAGTTTGATGTATTATACGTAGGGGTGGCAAAAAAATGACTCAACCCGCTAATCCAATCCCAACCCAACCCAAAATTAGCAGGTTTGGTTGAGAATTTCAACACATTTAAATAAATGGGTCAACCCACCTAACCTATTTAAATAAATGGGTTGGGTTGGGTTGGGTTGGGTTGAACTTTTTAACCTATTTTCAACCTGTTTTCAACCCATTTAAAATATTATATAATTTTATTAAGAATTTTTAACTTGTTTCCAACCCATTTAAAATATTATATAATTTTGTTTTATTCTTTAACTCTAAATTTCAATTGCCTCCATTACTCTTAATCATCATGAAATCCTAAGAAAACTCTTTAGTCCATTACTCATTTATCGCCTCCAAAGTCCAATCCAACTCTTCAAGAGAAGTAGAGGATCAAGATGAAGTAATACTGAGAGTGAACTTGGGGTTCGTGAAAGTGGAAGTCGAATTACTTAAAATTTAAAAAATTTCAATTTATTTTGAACAATATATTTGTTGTGATTGTGTTTTATTCAAACTTTAGACAATTTGTTTGTATTTGTGGTTGTGTTGTATTCAAAAAAGTTAAATAGTCTAGTCTTTTTTAATTTAAAATTTAAAATTAAATGGGTCAACCCAGGTTCAACCTAGGTTCAACCCAGGTTCAACCCATTTATTTAACAGGTTGGGTTCAGAAAATCGTAAACAAGTCAACCCGTTGTCAACCCATTTAGTTAACAGGTTGGGTTTGGGTTGAAATTTTCAACATGTTTAATAAATTGGTTGAACCCGAACCCAATCCAACCTGACCCATTGCCACCCCTAATTATACCCGTTTAATAAAAAAACAAGTTAAATAACCCGAACCTATAAATGATCACCTTTATCTCATATACAATTTTATAGATATTTTGGGTCCTAATTTTTATGACTCTTATGTATATTTTTTTGAAAGATAAAGTAAAACGTTAAGTAAAGCAAAGAAACAAAAGGAGAGTTGGTTACGAATTCTACAAATCAAGAAAAATAACCATCACCGTCCACTAGAAAGAAAAACACAACAACAAAACAACGAGAAAATCACCATTCGGCAGGGGGATTCTGAAATTGCGAAGGCTTGGTTCGACCAAGCCACTGAGTATGGTGGTAGGGCTAGGATCGTTCGTGTTCTCCTAGTGGGCAGAATGTCCCCACAGTGGCGGTGCAAGAGCACGCCGACACTATGATCGTTTGCAAGTAATAAAGTGGTACAAAGTACCGAGATCGTTCCCACAGAGAAGGTAGAGATTTAGAGATTTTTCATGAACTTCTTGCACGAGTTTCGAGATGTAAAATAAAGTTGGATTTTTTTTTGTAAAAAGACCGAAATAAGATCGACTAGCTAATTAACGAATAAACTTCTAATATTAAAATATGGGCATGGGTGCAAGTGTTGCTTAAGATAAAATTAACAATAAAATGGTTAGACTTTTACAAGTTGTTTATAAAAGTTTCGATCTCTCGAAAGTGAACTTTTATAACCGGGCCTCATAAAATTCCACAAGGTTTTTATGTTTACCACTTCGGAACTTGCCGATCTATCTAAAAAGTAAAAGAAATGTGATTCTTACCCAAATCTCTTTGTGATAAAAATACCTATTGCTTAACCCCTAGCTAGATGCATGCAAAATTCGCGTCTCCACGTAATTATTCAAAGACCCTCTCGAGTTCATTGTGCATCATTTAAGCCGTATTTCGGATCCGCCCATCTCTGGGTCTAAGATCTAATATTAACACTTCAAAGTGATCAGCTTATCCGTATTTTAGGCACCGTCTTAAGTGACCAAGTTACGAAGTGATAAAAGATAAAAACACTCAAATATTATAAAAACATCCTAAGTTAAACTCACACCCACACCCATACAAATAATTTAGCTAGACATAATAAAAGTAATTAAAGACATAAAATAATACTGAAATATAAATTGCATTAATGTAAAACTAAATTACAAGTACAAGGAAGTAAAATATAAAAATTAAAGACATAAATTAAAGGCATTTAATTAAAAAGCATAATAATAATTAAGAAAAGAGAAGAGAGACACACTAGAGAAGTAATGTCTTAGATGGTGTTGGACACACCTCAAAATGGCTCCCCAAGGCCTCTTTATATAGGGGAGAGGAAGGGAGAAAGGACACTCAATCATTACCTTAAGGGTAATTAGTACAAGGTTAGAAAAATACAAAAGAAAATAAAATAGAAGAAGGAAGACAACTCATATACAGTTGGAGAAAATATCTGGAGGAATCTTCAAGTTGCACGTTTCCCAAGAAGCTGTAACAAGGCTGGTAGACTTCCCACACCGGTGCCACAGTGGACAGTGCTGTCAGAAAAATACAGGTTTTTAGAATAATACTTCTTCATTTGTGTTTCATCATCTTTTTAAAACTTTTTGGAATAAAAGGGTAAAAACAAGAAAATTGGGTATTTAATAATAGCAAAAAGGGAGAAAATAAATAGGAAATAACTCTTAAAAATAAGAGTTATCATATGGGAAACAGGCTATAACACTTACTCATGGTAATTATACTAAACGATAAGAAGGAACTAACTAAAAACACCTCATCCCCCTCCCCACCAAATACCAATCAGCCCACAAGATGTTGAAAAATTTGGCACATTTTGGGACCAGTGGAAAGAGAGAAGTTATACCGCATAAAACCAATCAGTATGAAGCCTAGACTTCCCCAATGAAAGTTGGATTGTTACGATTGTACCAAATCAAATAAAGAGTTGTCCAAATTACTGTTTTCCAAAAGAGCTGTCTTGACTCATTATAACCTTCGAATCTACAAATCCAATCAACTCTATTGTCCGGAACGTTGAAATAGCTTTCTCGGGAGCCTCTGGGAGGTCGGGGTCTTTCCCATTTGTCGAATATTATCATACGCCGGCTTATCTGTCAGAGGTCTTTTAACACCACTGGAATCCCATAATAAATTAGTCATAACACTTTTCATCTTAGAAATCCCGGTCGGGGGGGGGGGGGAGTACGTTAGTCAAATAGAGGGCTCTCACGGGGGCGTAGTTACAACTGCTAGCCAAGTTACATGAGTGAGGACGAACGAATGGAACGGATACGATGAGATACGATTTCTACAAATCGATTTGGTCACTTTTCTTACTTATGTATCATTTATACCTCTTGTTTTCTCTTAAAACTTTGACATACATATTTCTTTCCAAAGTGAAATTCAGAAAACAAGAGTTTATTATCATAATTTTATCTATACTATATTATAAAACATTTGACAAAAACTCTTAAAAACCGTCAAAGGCCTTCTAGCTTAGTGGTAAAGGCTTGAGCATGGCATAGTCATGAACCCAAGTTTGAGCCCTGGGAGGGGAGTGTTGGCGACATTTAAGTGGGGCCATGTTTAGCCTCCAAATTTGTCGGGGATTAGTCGGGCTTTGGCCCGGACACCCTTACAAAAAAAAAAAAAAAAACTCTTAAAAACCATTTTTATGCATTAAGTATTGTTTATTTATGCATATTACTTAAAATTCAAGATTACAAGTAAACTGTGTGTAAATACAACTTATTAAAGCTTCATTTTTGAATTCGTGTAACTAACTTCACATAAAAATAATCAAATAGAGGATAACATTTCATTTTAAATATAAAAAACTAAAATATAACTATGATAATTCTAACAAAATACTTAATTATTATTTTTATAAAAAAATATATTATTAAATAAAAAATAAAAAAATGAATCAAAGAAATACACAAAAAAGGAGAATTTTAAATATTAGTTTAATACTAATATCAATATATTTTTATATAATATTTTCATATTTATATTTTATTCAAAAATAAAAACAGTATCGTTTTCTCAAAAAAAAAACATATAAAACCATATTATAATATCGACTAAGACAAAAAAAAAGCGAAACACTAAAAATCGAGATGTATCTCGCTGCATTGTGCGAGTACCCTTCTAGTATATTTAGGACCAATTTATTTAGTAAATTTGAACTGGGTTTAACCTATTTTTCTTGTCAAACGAGCCTAATATAGAAATCCCAAACTCTTTTTGGCGGGCTTCAAAACTTTTCATTATCTGCCCTATAAATGGGCCGGGCTTGTTCATGGGCTAAAGAGTCTAAAAATCTTTTTACATTTTAAGAAAATAAAACTTATATAAAATAACAAGTTATGTAAAATAATTTAAAATACACGATGATATTTCCAACTTAAAGTTAGACGTAGATACATAACAATGTACATAATTTATGAAAATTTTGCTTTGCAAAATATAGAACATCGATAAATGAAATGACCAAATGAGATAATAAGGAATTGATCTTAAATTAAGGTAATTATGTTTTTAGACTTCTAAAGAGTGTTATTATCATGAGTTATAGTTAAGGGGCCGTTTACCAAACGCTTACCTGGGTAAGCGCTTACCAAGTAACATTACCTCACCGGATGAATATAGTAAGGACCAAGAATCTTACCCGGTAAGAGCGAGACAAAGATCAAAAGTCTTACCCGGTAAGTGAGGGCGACGTCTCTTACCACGGTAAACGTTTACCAGGTAAATTATTGTATATTATGTCGTTTTGGTGGACTAAAATCTTACCCGGTAAGTACACAATAGTGTTAAATTTTACCGCTAAGCACTTACCGGATAAGTGTTTGATAAACGGGTCTTAAGTGTCAATTGGTAAGTATCGAGATTTTTCAATTTTAATTAAAAAAATTAATTAATTATAGAAAAATTAATGTGTTGGGTGGGCCTACCCATATTCTGTTTGTAGCGTCCATGCCCGTCCATTAATTTTAAAAGTCAGTTCAGTTCAGATCTACCCATTTCTTCAAGAATGGTAGTTTAAACCTGATTTTCTAGCAGACTGAACAGAAGGTCTAACGGGTCATCCTACTCGTGAACAGCTCTACTCTGATCATCCATCATGTATGATGTTTTGAGCAATGGAATAACATATAATTGGCTTCGATTCACCTCATGACTTCTATACTCAATTATCGGTTTATAAAACCCAGTTCATTTATTACTGTTTTATTATCATTTGTCACGTTTCAGTACTTCTTATATTTTAATACAGAGTAAAATTATCCCAATATCAAATTCTTGCATTGCAGCAGAAAATAAATCTAAAAACGACGTCCATTTTTACCTTCAAACACATTAAAAACTCAACAGAATGTGATCATACAAAACATTGTCTTGATCTACACTGCAACTTCCATGCGTCTCAGTGCTCAAATCTTTTCTTTCTTGTAGTGCGCTTTTTCCAGTTAAATACTGGTATGAGTTGTAAATGTTCTAAACATATTTGGTAAATGCTTTATTTCTTTTGGAAAAAAACCACTGAAATGGCCGAGACACCTTTTAAGAGCATCTTTAACCGCTATGTTATTTTGGATATTTTAGACATTTAAAAAAAGATTGCTCCAACAATCATGCTAAACTCTCCTTTAATTCCTTGGGGGTAGGGTGTCATGCGAGACTGGTTGGAGTTGTCGGTACTCAACCTTATTTTTGCTCAAAAATTTGTACGAATACCAGTAATTTTACGTGTTGGCTCCGACTTAATTTGGCGTTAAATTCTTCATAACACTCTTTGTAAGAAACAGTTCTTTCAGATTCGGAACGACATGCTTATCGAGACAACTTCCGATTTCTTCCATTTTCCTGATAGACTTTTCAATGCATTTTTTACGATATTTTAGCGTCACGAATTACAAGATTTTGGGTTTCATAACTCACCAATGCAATTTTAGACGTTTTAGACGCACACAGATGATTTATAGTTTTTTTAAATATTTTTTACGAATGTTTTTATTTCGATATTTAATCCTATTATGACTCGTGATTTTAAAAAAAACATGTTCATCTCTTTCATTGTTACATTTTTTTTTCTGAAAAGACAGATAATTTATTAAAAGCCAAAGAAACGTACAGAAAAACGCTTTGTGCTTCTGCAAGCAGCAAAGCTGCTTTGAAACAAGTTAACACGAAACAAAACGAATCGGAATTAAATCAGACAAAGGAACAAAAACAACAAAAGAAGCCAAGGCCACCAGCAACGTTATCATTACTTATCGGTGACCAAAAATGACTCACAACTCTGATTGGGACATAAAAAAAGGCGTAGTGAGCCGAAGGACTTGCGAAATACGATTTTTCTGAATTCTTTTCTAGATTCAGTAGTAAGATCTGCTTTGTACATCAGAAATAAAAGGTCTGCAGATGAAGTTTTGCTCCGAAAAATCACTTGATTAAATATTAACTAGATTTATTATATTAAATTTTAGATAAATTAGATTGAAAGCTGTCTGGTTGGTTTTCCTTTGAGTCTTATATGGATAAAGTTGTCTTTATGGTTTAATCTGTCTGTATTAATTGAGATTTTTTTTTTGTTTAGAAGAGTTTTTTTATTGATAAAAGAAACTCCTTTTTTTAATTGGGAGATACAAGTTTGAAAAAACTTGCTTTCTGCATAAAGCTTCCTCCTAAAATCTTACTGAACAATTCACTTTTTATATCAATAAGTCGTTGCCAAACAGTCATGTATACCAATAATTTTTAACAAACAAACACTTAGGGGGCGTTTGGTTTGCAGATTTTGAATGAATCTAATGGAATTGAAATGTTAAATTTCATTGACCAAATTTCATTCCATCGTTTGGTTCATTATTTTTCATGAAATGAATCTTCAAAATCCTATAAATTCCACAAATAAAAGAATTTAACATTCCTTAGCAACTACATGGTATTTTGATTGAGTGAAATTCTCTATTTTCATAATACGAAATATGCACATAACCCAATATATTATAATCTCATAAAACCCAATATGACTATTGTCAACCACCTTCGACCACCGTCGATCTGAATCACCATCGACCACTGCCATCTGAACGATCGTTGACCATCAACATCTGAACCACCAACGACCACCACCATCGACTATCACCAATCTGAACCACCGTCGATCACTATCGATCTGAACCACCATCGATTTGATCCACCGTTGATCTGAACCACAGTAGATCATCGTCATTTGAACCATCATGGACCACCACCGATTTGAACCACTGTCGACCACCACCGATCTGAAACCACCACGGACCACCATAGATCTGAACCATCGTCGACTACTACTGATCTGAATCACCAATCTGAACCACATTCGATGATCGCCGCCTGAAGCACCACAAATCACCATCGATCTGAACCACGCCGACCACCGGTCCGATCTGAATCATGCTGATTTGAACAACAACCAATCTGAACCATCATTTGAATCATCGCGGACCACCATCGATCTGAACCATTGCTGACCATCGCCATCTGAATGACAACGGACAACCATCGATTTGAACCACCGCCGACCACCGTTGATTTAATAACGTTGTTTGGTTTATGGTTATATTTGAGTTGTGTATTTTATATTGTTTTACATATTAAATAATTATTTTATTAAAGTATTTTTAATTAAATTTTTTTTTTCCAAAAAATTAAAATTTTCTAAAAAGAGCGTTTTGGTCATTTACTAATATTTCATTCTAATTCTAAAACTACATTCTGTGAACCAAACAGACAGATTCAAATTACTTAACAGATTCCATTTCAATGTCTGCTAACCAAACAAGTGATCAACTCTAACAACTGATCAAATCTAACAATATTCCATTTCAATTCTTTCGAAGTCAAATCCTTTTAACATATTCTATTTCATCCAAAAATATTCTTACAAACCAAATTCCACCTTAGAATTTTGTTTTATTATTATTATTATTTGTTTTGATTTGAAATATTTATTTGACGAAAATCAAAAGAAGTTGGGCCAATTGTAGACTGACGCCTACCATAAGCTTATCCAGCACCGTCCACAGGGAATCATTGCTCCTCTTTCTTCTTCAAGCTTCTACACTCTCAAAACAACCTCCATAGCAGCACCGGAGACTGAAAGAAACTTGCACTCTGCTCCCCTCAACTATCACAATATTACATAAATTACCCCTGTACATATTTCAATTTCAGCTTTTCAAATAACTGGTTCATGGCGTCACCTGAAAAGCCGCCGCCGGCGATCATCGTCCAACCAGCATCCCCTCGGTTTCCAAAATCCGGCACTTTAACCGCCGGAACTCAACGAAAAGTCGCGATAGCCGTCGATCTAAGTGACGAGAGTGCATACGCCGTGAATTGGGCCGTTCAGAATTACCTCCGCCCTGGAGACGCCGTGATACTCCTCCACGTCCGTCCTACCTCCGTCCTGTACGGCGCAGATTGGGGCGTCGTCGAAGCCTCCGATGCCGATGCCGATTCCGCCACCGATGAAGAATCGCAGCAAAAGCTGGAAGACGATTTCGATGCGTTTACAACAACCAAAGCGAACGATCTGGCGAAGCCGTTAGTCGATTCTCAGATCAATTTCAAGATCCACATCGTGAAAGATCATGATATGAAGGAACGATTGTGTTTAGAGGTTGAAAGGTTAGGGTTGAGTGCTGTAATAATGGGGAGCCGAGGGTTTGGTGCTTCTAGAAGGACGACGAAAGGGCAGAGGCTTGGGAGTGTGAGCGATTACTGTGTGCATCACTGTGTGTGTCCTGTGGTGGTTGTGAGGTTTCCGGACGATAAGGATGGAGGAATCCGAGTCGGATCGCCGCTTCGGCTGAGTGATAAGAACGGCGGCAGCGAGCTGCATCCAGTGCCGGAGGAGGAACCGGAGTTTCATGATGCATCCGACAAGCAAACAGGTTAGGGTTTCTTCTGAATCTAGGGTTTTACCTGCCTTTGGTTCTATTATTAGATCGAACTTATTGAATTTTAAGCTCAATTTGAGTAAATGTTATTACCGGCTATCCCGACCGGCCCCACATGGAATCTGCCACCCGACACAACACCCCGGAACCGCATTTTAGAGCTGATTAAGCGGCTGAGACCAGCGGAGGGGTTCCACTCATTCTCCACTTGTTGGTCCCAAAGGGATGACATTGATCGAACAGAAAGGTTTGTAGAAGCGGGGTAAATACAAATGTATATTCAAACGTTTTCAACTCGGTGATCGATATACAATTAATCAAAGAATTGCAGATTGTTTTGCAGAAGAAGATAAAGGTGAATATAGTCTTAAAACAATCCTAGATTTGAACCAAGATGACACTCTGGGGCATTTGGTTGGTTTTCCATGAAGTCCCGTATGAATAAGGCTGTCTGTGTAGATTAATTTATTTGTATTGCTTAGGAAGATTTTTTTGCAAGGGTTGTTTCATAGATGGAAAGAGCATGTTCTTTAACTGGGAGGACCAGGTTTGGAAAATCTTTGGCTTTCTGCATAAAGCTCCCCCGAAAAGTTTACTGAATAAGCCACTTTCTATATCATTAAGCCAATACTAAACAGTTATGAGCCCGTTAAATGCATTGTGCAAGTAAGAAACATGGCCTAAGAATCTTTACACCAAGACACATAGTTTCTCTATGGATGCACCCGCAGGAGAGAGCCCAACACTGGTATATATACCAATAGCATTATTCGAACTTTTACCTGCTGTATATTTAAGCAAAGTCGTTGTGTCCTTTTTGCTAACTAAGCTACACTGAAGGGAAATTGTTAAGCTCGATTAAGTGTCAGGATTTGCACTGCATCTCAACTGTTTACATGCCCACTACAATAAACTAGAAGATGCCTTAATTGACGCATTCTTTAAATACATGTGCTTTGTTTCATATATTTAGATGTTTATTCATAATGAATTAAGCATATGAAAGCCACAGTTTAAAGCTAATATTGTTTGAGAGAATAAGGATAGATACCTTTGAGCTTTTGCAGGATGTGTTACTTGGAGAGTTGAAGTTAAGAGGAATGATAATAAGGGCCGTTTACCGAACTGTCACTTACCTTACCTGATGAGCATGACAAACACCGATAATCTTACCCTTTAAGTGAGTGAAAAGACTCTTACCACCAATCCATCTTGATGGCCGAAAATATTACCCGATAAGGCACGTGAGGGAGAGACTCTTGTTGGTTGTGTTTGGTAAACGACCCTTAAGTGAACATTTTAACCTGCAAATCTGAAGATTGTAATTTGTAAAGAAGAAGAGTGAATATTGTTTATTAATACAAGATAAAGGTATACTTTGAGAATCTTGGAGTGTGATTGATATAGGTTAGGTATGGGTGGGTTAGGTACACTGATGGAACATGACTTGGACAGGACTGGACGAACGAGAGTGAGGTAAACAGGTGAAAGAATTGTGGAAGGTTTTAGGTGGTCAAAGTTATGGTCAAGGCTTATTTGTGAGAATGTTGCATCCTTTAAATTGGTCTCCTTGGGTGTGTTTGGTATGCGAGATAGGACATGACAGGATTGGACAAAAACTTATTATATCACGTTCTCTTATCAATCAAAAGTGAAATAAGACTTCAGACTTCAACACCTCTTAAAAAACAAACAACACCTAATACTGAGACATAACATGACTAAATTCCCACCAAAATAGGTGGAACAAAAAGTTGGGAGACCGCCTCTTACCGGGTAAGATTCTTCATCCTTGCCATGCTCACAAGTAACGTAAGTGACACCCGGTAAACGCTTACCTCGTGTAAGCATTTGGTAACTGACTCCTACGTGTCTACTTTCCAATTTTATCCTTAATTTATGTTGTTAAGGGTAAAATTGTCATTTAGTTCATTAAAGAGTGTAATACATACCCAATTCTAAAAGCATATACATCTGGAGATGCTAATGGGTTTGTGTTGGAAGATAAAGCAGATCCGGAAAAGGCTTCTTGAAGATGTGGAAGTTTGAATGGCGTGATATATATCGAGAAGAACAGACGAGCGGACAGAAGGAAGTGTTTTAATGTTGGGTTTTTTTTCTTCGTTTCGGGGATTATGAATGAATGAAGAGGTTGGTTTCTAGTTGTAAACGGGCCGCCGCCGCCGCCGCCGCTTTGGTGTTTAAAGGTTTAGTGTTTGAAAACTGTTGTTTATGTGTTTGAAGCCTCATTATATAATGAAATGGTTTGTTTTTATTGATATGGTGGTCTACATCTTGTCATCCATATAATGCCATTAGATCAGCTTGTTTTCGTTAGACCCGTGAGACCACAAAACAACATCGAAACTTCATAACAAAACATTATGAAGGTACGAAAAACACCGAATATTCACTATAAAAACACTGTGAAGGTTCAGTGTTGTTTATATGGTCTCATGGGTCTCACAAAACAGTCTGGTATCACATGATCCCAAATCATTTATACTGTATGGGACGGATTATATAGAAACCTTTTAAAGGTTACAAGACCATAAGAATTGGTCTGTATCATGTGAAACATTCGATGTTCATACGTAGATAAAACGTCCCGTAATGTTTTGAGTGTGAAAAAACCACAAAAATACATTTATACATGAAACACGCATTCATGTCTGTACACAAGAACGAAACATGTAAAACAATATGAATCGTAGTCTAAAATCCAACTTAGTGGATGGTTTTGGTTGATTTACACGGGTTTAGTTTTCATTTTCAAATATGTTATTTCATCTATGAATCCAGTTTCACATGTTTCTATTTGATCTTGGGTCTTATACCATAAAGCATTTGGTAAAAACTATTTAAAATAACTTATTAAGCATTAAATATTGCTTATTATGCATAATAATTTAAATGGGCAAATTGCATGAAAAAATAACGTTCTTTAACTTGATTCATATTTTAGGTAACGTACTTTCAGAACTAACATTTTGGTAGTAAAATGTAAATTTTTAAACATTTAAGTAGTTGGGTAACCGATTGAAGCATTAACCTGTTATCATGCTGATGTGGCGAGTAATGTGGTAACCAACTTAGTATTATTTGCTGACGTGGTCAATTAAATGAATTTTTTAATCTAAAATTAGTTTTCAACCGGTTACCCGATACTTAAATGCTTAAAAAGTTTATATCTTAGATACCAAAATGAAAGTTATGAAAGTATGTTACCTAAAATAGGAATCAAGTTAAAGTATGTTACTTTTTCATATAATTTGCCATATTTTAAAATTCAAGTTTACAATTTGTTACTACAACTTTATAACTCTTTGTTTGAAAAACTAATTCAGTTTCAATGAACACGACAAGATGTTTATACGTAGTGAGTGAGAGGGTCGATACGATAGTAGGCACTTCGAGTTACCAATGAAGACGCATGGAAGGGATTCGGGATCCAATTTGTGGGTGGCGTAGAAACGAAGCCACGGAGAACATAATCACCAAATGGATCGTCAGTAAGCTCGTAGTCACCACCTTACTTACTTTATCGGGTAACATTCTCGACCATCAAAATGAATTGTTGGTATGCATATACATCTTACCTGATAAGCGTAACCGGGTAAGAGTCTTCTTCCTCACTTACCGGGCAAGATTTTCGGTTCTTATCATATTCACCCAATAAAGTAAGTAAAACCCGATAAAGACTTACTGGATAAACGTTTGATAAATATCTGATCTTAAAATTAAATATTGTTTAGCAAGGAGAGGGTCAATAAGACATATTTTAATAGCAAATAAGTATGACTTATTGAATAAGAGATCTAGAAGTTGCATAACTAAAAGCAACCTTATTCTATTTGTTTAAGTCTTATTAGAAACGATTACTTATTCAAACCCTTGATTAAGCTCCCAATTAGAATTTCAAAATAGAGATGTAAACGGATCGGGTATCAGAGATCAGGGATTTTTTTCCGTCTATACAATTTAATTTTTTACGTAACGTTTTTATATACTATGTATAGGACAAATTGCATGAAAAAGTAACGTACTTTAACTTGATTCATATTTTGGGTAACGTACTTTCACAACTTCCATTTTGGTACCTAAGATGTAAAATCTTAAACATTTAAGTACCCGGTTACCATGTTGTTGTGGTGAGTGATGTGGTATCCGATTAATACTTCAGCAAATAATATTGAGTTAGATAAGAATAACATTATAAACAACGTAGTTCAAACACAGATATATCACTTACAATACTTAATAATTGAAGTTTTATATAATCACGTCGTTATATCAACAAAAGTTTCCCATGAACAACCAAATCAATAATGTAATTATTTTTACAAGTTTTCATCATGTAAGATTGATTATATTTATGCATTATATATAGAAACACATTGCGAAACAAATATATGTTAATCAATATTTCAAATCCTAGTCTTAAATGGAAAAAATATCATATAAAAAACACATGATGCATAAGTTTTCAAGGTTATCACAATTTTTTGAATTCTCAAAAGAATGCCCATATACATACATATATATATATATATAGAGAGAGAGAGAGAGATGAGTTATTATACAACCCTTTACATTTGTACAACCAATACAACCTAATCTCAACCGTCCATTTAATTTGATGAATATGCGATTTCATAGAAGTTTTGATTGTTTCCTAATATAAAGTATTGATCATAATTAATGAACCCTATTCATCTTTCATAAATATTCAAATCATAATAAATGAACTCCCATCGTTTCTATAAATATCTCAATTAATTGGGTTGCATTGGTTGTACAAATGGACATGGTTGTATTTGAAATATACCCTATATATATATATATAGAGAGAGAGAGAGAGAGGGGTTTAACAAAAAACCGACAAAAAATAAAAAACTGAGGGACACTCTGATAGTCATTCACCTGAACGGTATATACAAGTTATTGAAGTTGTTTTTTGGTTTTTATGCATGTGTGCATGTTATGCACATGTGTATATCGGACAAATTGCTTAGAAATTACTTGTATGCACGTGTATATACCGTTCAGATGAATGGTTACCAAAATATTACTAGTTTTTCATTTTCTTGCAGTTTTTCCTAAACCTGACCCTATACATGTATATACACACACACATAGAATTTTTTTTTAATTAGTACACAGGGTCGGGAATGAAGGGTATCCTCATCTCCAGAATATAAATTCGGCAATTCTCCATCCCGATCAATTTGCGATTCCTTGGTCAAACCAGAGTCGGCATCGGGTTTCCCGTCGGATGCGGGGTTTTTTTGCCATCCCTAATTTCAAGGGAGTTGAGCCACTTTTTGGTCAACGAAAACTTTGTAAGAAACTTTGTCATCCCTAATTCCAATGTTGTGATTAATCAAGCCACGTACTTAGAATTTTTTTAAGTGATGACACCATTTGATTATAAAAGATGAAGTTATGAATATTTTTTTACAAAATCATCTTTGCTCTGTTAATTATCCTTACTTTTTGTATGAGGTCCGTCTTTTATCCCATTTTAAATAAATATAATAAACCTAATATTAAAACTACAAACTAAGAAAATGATGCAAATGAGATTCAAACCCGCACTCAGAATCAAAGAAAAGACCATGCAAACCAACTCTATCAAGAGAAACCCGTGTTATTATTATAGTTTCAAGAAATATGCGAGTACCCTCAAACAAAAATAATACGATGACACCTTTCACAACCCGAATCTTTTTACATGACAGAAGAACGAAACAGTAACCTATACTACTGTATGCAGTATAATGGGTCCGTCCCTGAATCAATCTTTCAATTTCCTAATATGCCCTTACATGCTTATACTTTCATCATGTTGACTAATGTGATATTGACATATATATATATATATATATATATATATATAATAATAAATTGTAATAATCATTTTTATATATTATGGTAGAAATTAAAGTAGAGAAACCATAGCTATCAAAGTGTTAGTCGTGGGAGGGTTTCTTTAAAAAAAAACGAGATGATATCACTACTTGTCGGTACCCCGAAATTGCTTACAAAAGTCAAAGCCTATATCATCATGTTAAGAAAGGAGCACTCAACATAAGATATACAGTTTAGAACAAATTACATGTAAAAATAACGTATTTTAACTTGATTTTTGTTTTGGATAACGTATTTATAAAATTACTCTTTTGGTACTTAAGATGTAAAGTTTTTAAACATTTAAGTACTCGGATAACTGGTTGAAGACTAATTTTAGATTAAAAAAATTCATGTTAATAACCACCTCAGCAAATAATACTGATTTGTGCTAATAAGCCAGATAGACCAATAAGCCTAATTAAGTTGCAAGTAAACAGCCCCTGAGTTGGATACCATATCACTTGTTACATCAACATGATAACCGGTTAATGCTTCAACCGGTTATCCGGGTACTTAGATGTTTAAAACTTTACATCTTAGGTACCAAAATGGAACTCTTTTTTAAAATATTAAATACTACAAAAGGAAGACTTGGTCATAGATTGAAACTTGAACATCATGCAAAGAAGCTAAGAGATCCATAGAATGTGAAGCTAATGACTTAAAATCTGCAGAAAGACTCTCACCAATGGGTATGAATATGGCTGTGTCTATTGGCATGGCATGCTTATATATCCTGCTTAATTCATTAAGACACTGCAAGTCAACAGACATATTGACCAAAGATGGTAAGATCTCCTTACAACAAACTCTCATCTCTACCAATCAAGTTTTCGAGCTCGGATTCTTCAATCCCGGTAACTCGACTACGCGATATCTTGGTATTTGGTACAAAGACGTTCCGGCACGGAGAGTTATATGGGTGGCAAACAGAGAAAACCCGCTCTCGGTTTCCGACACTGGTTCTAGCCTAACGATTGGTGACGATGGGAACTTGAGGATCGAAGATGGGGAGAGTAATGTTATCTGGTCGACAAATGTAAGAGTCCAGTTCAATGAAACAATTGCAAAGCTTACAGACACGGGAGATTTTGCGCTTAATGATACCGTCTCGGGATCGATATTGTGGGAGAGTTTTGATAATCCGAGTAACAGTTTATTACCGGGAATGAGGCTTGGAGCGAGAGGGGAAACACAAGGGAAACATGTATTGACATCATGGAAAAGTGACGATGATCCAACCGTTGGAGATTTCGTAGCGGGGCTTTCGGAAGAGCAGCCGCCACAAGCTTTTATCTGGCGCGGTTCGAAGCCGTACTGGAGAAGTGGGCCGTGGGATGGTGGGAAATTTATAGGTATACCGGAGCAGGAGTCGGGGTACTCAAGTCATATAAGTCTCATGCCTGAGAACCCGCAAGGAGGAGCGTATCTCGCGATCAATAAGTATAACTCGTATGACATCCACTGGCTTTATTTACGACCCGATGGTGTGTTGCATTTGAATTATTGGGATGATGATCTTAACACGTGGGATTTTACGTGGAGAGCACCGGAGAATCGTTGTGATGTTTATGGAGTTTGTGGTGCTTTTGCGATTTGTACGAGCAAGTTTCCGACTTGTGACTGTTTGAGAGGGTTTGTGCCACAGTCGAATGATGAATGGAGCAAAAGCAATTGGACACGAGGTTGTGTGAGGCGAAGTGAACTTTTGTGTGAGAAGAATGCAAGCAGTTTAGCTTCGGGAAAGACTAAACCGGATACGTTCAAGATGTTAAGAGGGATCAAGCTCCCAGATCATCATCAGTATTTTCCATACACCGATACCGATGAATGCAAGCGCTTATGCCTGGGCAACTGCTCTTGTAAGGCATACGCGTATGTGGAAGGCATTCTATGTATGATTTGGACAAAAGACCTCATGGATATCGAGCAGTTTTCAGATGGCGGGGAGGATCTTTACTTGCGTCTTTCTTATGTGGAATCAGGTAAACTAAGGATTCTTGTTAAGGTGTAAACTGGGTTCGTTTGGTTTGGTTTGGTTCGGTTTATCCTGACACAGTTTTATAGGAGAAGAAACAAAAGGAGCAAAACTTCTCATCAGTTTCACAACCATAGGTGGTGTACTCCTCTTAGGTGGCTTCATGTTTCTTGCGTACAAGTGGACAACATATAAGAAAGGCAAGAAAATATATCTTATATATAGAGAGAGAGGAAGAGTGACGTTCAAGGTTGAGGAACACCCCGGTAACCATTCATCTTTATGATATGCATATGTGCATACAAGTAATTGAAGTTGTTTCTTGGTTTCTATGCACGTGTGCATGTTATGCACATGTGTAATACCGGACAAATTGCTTACAAATTACTTGTATGTACATGTGCATACCATAAGGATGAATGGTTACTAAGGTGTTCCTCAGTTTTTCATTTTTTTTTTGCAGTTTTCCCTGAACCTGACCCTATATGTGTATATAAAGAGGGGACTAATGGGAAAACTATGTATTTTGTGAGAACTGTGAGATTCATTCACAACCATACATGTTGAACCCATACATGGTAATTCACACTGTGATTATTTACTGAACCAAAACCAATGTGTTTCCTATTTCAAACATGAAAGTCCAGACATGGAAATTCATATTGTGAATACTTATTGAACCCCGATCTTTGTGCTTTTCTGTTTCAAACATGAAACCAAGACATGGTAACATTGAACCCACATACGTGCTTGGATCACACAGTTCTCACAGATAACCAGGTTCTCAAATGATTACCACCTTATATATATGTGTATATATATACCTTGACATGGATAAATGATCCATATGTAGGAAGGAAAACCAAGTTAAATCTCTTGAGATCGGAGAACGCAATTGTTCCGAGGGAGACACTACAAGAAGAGGTTCTTAGAAAGGAGTCTATAGAATTGCCAATATATGAGTTCAAGCAAATAATAGCTTCCACTGACAACTTCAGCTACAGAAACAAACTTGGTGAAGGAGGGTTTGGTGCAGTTTATAAGGTACTAATGCACTTGTATTCACAAACTTGTTTCGGTTATGACTATTCGAATCCATCAAAATGGAGCCAACACTAAATACGTAACACATTAAACTAAAATAGGGAACGCTAGATCATGGACAGCAAATAGCAGTGAAAAGGCTGTCAGGGGACTCTGGGCAAGGAATTGAAGAGTTTAAGAATGAAATCATGTTGATTTCCAAGCTCCAACATAGGAATCTTGTTAAGCTTTTAGGTTGTTGCATTGAAGGGGAAGAGAGATTATTGGTTTATGAGTACATGACCAACAAAAGTTTGGACACTTTTCTCTTTGGTAAGTTTTGGCTCGACTTCTTTCTCTTGTAATTTGTCAACATATTCGGTTCAGTTATAGTTTGAAAGCATATTGATGATAAGTAATAGTAACTGAAATTAACTTGTACTGTTGTCTGAAATAGATTCTCTAGCCAAAGAATGCTTACGGGCTGCTTAAAGTTTAGAACTGTTGGAGTCCTACATCGGCTAGACTTGGATCATTTCTCCTGTATATATGTTGAAACCTCCACTTATTCTAACAAGAACTGTAATGAATATTTCTGTTATCGTAGCAATGACATTCGCATGCCTTATTCAGCAGTTTAGAGGTCATTTGCTGATAAATAAAAGCTATCTAACATAAGGATCATTTGTACTACTTTTGGGATATAGATCATTTAGTTTCTGACAATTGACCTTTCTAACACTTTTAGCTTCTTGATTCCCAGATCCAAAGAAACGAAAGCAACTTGATTGGGAAACTCGTTTCAACATTATTCAGGGCATTGGTCGTGGGCTTATTTATCTCCATCGAGATTCTTGTTTAAGGATTATACACAGAGATTTGAAGTGTAGCAATATTCTACTAGATGAGAAAATGAATCCCAAGATATCAGACTTTGGATTGGCACGGACTTTTCAAATGACACAAGAGTTGGCGAATACTCGCCGGATTGTTGGAACATAGTGAGAATTGTTTATTTCCTCTGTAGAGTTTTTTTACTATCTATCATCTTTTTAATCCACTAAAGATGTATTAATCCTAGTCGAAATGGAAGTGACGTCGAAATGTGAACTTATGCTAGGAACCTATCATATTGTTATTGTTCTTGACAATATTTTGACTATAAGTTCTTATGATGAAATGCAGTGGCTATATGTCTCCTGAATATGCCATGAGAGGAGTAATCTCAGAGAAATCAGATGTATTTAGTTACGGAGTAATGCTGTTAGAGATTATCAGTGGCAAAAGAAATACGGAATTTCTACATCATGAACATCCTCTTGGACACGTAAGTACAAAAATTCGACTCAGAAACCCATACCAGATAATTTCATCCCATTTACATGCACGCTTTTGATGGTCTAATACAAAAGAAGGCATACAAAATTTCAGGCATGGAAGTCATGGAAGGAACGCAGAGGAATAGAATTGATGGATCAAGCATTGGTTGAGTCTCCATTTCTATCACAGGGTTTGAGGTGCATACACATGGGACTTCTTTGTGTTCAGGATCTGGCTAAGGACAGGCCAACGATGGCAGAAGCAGTTTCTATGCTATGCAGTGATGCTGATCTTCCAGAGCCAAAAGAACCATTATTTATTTTACAGAGGGGAACCAGCATTGGACATGACTTCAAAAACATGTGGTCTGTAAATGCAATCACTACATCCGTGACCGAAGGGCGATAACGGGTAGGTTAAATTGTAATCATAACATTTGGCAATTGTATCTTTGAGTAATTAGCATACAATAAAGACAACATTTATTGACATTTTATTCATAACACTCTTACCTGTAGATTGCTCTCTTATTTCCTTTTTCTTTGTTTACAATCTGGGGTCTTCATCAAACGGTCTCTCTACCCTTTGGGTAGAGAAAACGTGTGCGTACATCCTACCACGCAAACCAAACCTGTGTGGTAGATCGGTAGAATGGGAAGCAACTGTAACACATCAAAAATGCCCAAGAAACAAACAACTTCATGTATGAAATGTAAATGTGTTCCTTGGCTTGAGGAGAATTAATACTATATGTTTTAAAATCTTGTGACAAGTTTCTTGTAACAATTGGTAAAAATAGTTACATAGACATGTGTAACAACACCCCATTATGATCTACGATTACGACGAACAATAAACCATGCTTCCTCGTCATCAGGCATTGCTTGGACAACAACCAAACCAACACACCGGGTTGGTATTGCCATGCATGTTTCTCGTGATCGTGGCGTGCTTAGCAAGTCCTACCTTGTTCGGATAGAAGATGCTGATAGAATTTCCATTTTACAAGTATTTTGTTGGATTGTAGTTGTTGGTGGAAGTTGTTACTGAAGACTAGGTCTTAATCAAAGTAGGAGTCTAAATCCCAGAAGCCTTAAGGGAAAGTTGGTGTTTGATTCAGTCTTTTATATTATCCCTTTAGAATGGGTATATAGTTTGTTTTAACGTTCTTGTAGATAATTACGTATTTACAAAATACCATGTCAACTCATCCTATTTCATCAGATTTGAGGTCTATATAATAGTCTCACTGCATTTAATTAAACAAGGCAATCAATTGCATTTGCAACTTGAAGTATGCTCAAATACTAGTGTGTGATGCAACAAAATGGCATTAGCACACTCAGAAGGGTGTCGAAAATGTCATACTAAAAGACATGAAAGGTAAACATTACATAATCTAGGCAATTGACAGGAAGATCCCTGAAACAGTTTTGGAAAAGGGCACATAGAAAGAAATATGGGATTCTATGAAACAAAAATATGAAGATTCTAGAAAGGTAAAGAAAGCTCAATTACTGGCTCTGAAGAGGGAATACGAGCTCCTAACCATGAAGGAGGGTAAGAAGGTAAGCTTTTACCTTCTCAGAACCCTAACAATTGTCGACAAGAAGATAGACGGTGTTGTGGAACCAAGCAATGTAGTACCCAAGGTTCTGTGATTAAATACTTGAACCTTTAAAGTTCAAGTATGGCATGCTTGATCGAGGAATCTAACAACCTTGATATTATGACCATAGATGAGCTTCATGGAAATCTATTGGTTCACGAACAAAGAATGGTTGGTCCAAAAGAAGAGGACCAGGTGCTAAAGGTTGTTACAAAGTCTGTAAATAAAGGAAGATGATGAGAAGGATACATCGTCAGCAGAAGCACAACAAAATACTACAAGTACCACATGCTAAGGCACTTTCAAAGTGGATGTCCAAAATGGGAAAATGTTGTCAATTTGTGCTATGTCCTTTCCTATCTTATAGAAAAGGATCCCATGATCCTGGACCGATCTTAGTAGGGACCGCAAATCCCAAATTTATACACAAATTAATGAAACATAATAGATGGTCATAATGGCCCATGTGGAACAAAATCATGCAACCAAGAAGTCTGCTTCTTGGACTCAGGCTACTCGAGTCACATGAGTAGAGACAAGAAGTGGTTCAGTGAGCTGAATGAAGACTACTGGCTTAGTGTCAAGCTTGGAAACAACTACTCGATGCTAATTAAGGTTTGCAATTGGAGGAGTTGATCATGTTCTAAAAAAAGCATATTTTGTTCTAGACCTGAAGAACAACTTGATCCTTATTGGGCAAATCCAAGAAACAGGAGTAGCAGTTCACATGCCAAAGAAAGGATTTTAATCAAGTAGATTCCTATGACTCCAAATCGCATATACACAGTTATTGCAAATATGTTTCCTTCTTAGCCCAATTGTCTTAGGCCAGATGTGGAAGATGTTACACAACTCTAACATCAACGCTATTGACACATGATTCACAGAAGCTTGAAGATGTTGAAAAAAAGGAAATGGTGTTAGTGTTGCCAGACTTTAAAGAATATAACAAGCAATAAAATTCAAAGCGCTTGTTGAGAATGAAACAAGCATGCACTCAAGTGTATCAGAATTAACAAGGATGGTGATGTAACACCCTAAATCTGAATGGAATAAACAATATGGGAATGGTTATGCATATGTTGAAAATAGAGGACAGCAGGGACTGGTTGTAATTCGCTCAAACTGGGGGAATAAATTGGATGTTGGAGAAACCACGTTTGAAATCGGGGAGTTGGGAAATTTGGAGGCAAAGGTTATGGTGGGTTATGGCTGTGAAGTGGGAGATAACAAAATAGCAAGGAGTTTCACTCCATTTTCTTGCCACTTTTGCAAACATAAGGAAAGCATTGGAGAGAAGTAAACGAGAAAGCAAGGAGGAGAGAAGGTAGGAAAAACACGAAAGCAATTGGGCCAAGGATTCACAATCAAAGGTAAAAAAAATCCATTCAAGTTCTTGTAATTGCCTTTCACTTATGCATAGTTGTTGGTAGATAAATCATTTTGTTATTATATGATGTAAATACGCGGCAAACAAAGTTATGCTATGACACTATGAATTCACAATTTCATGTACATATGTTTTACAAGATGTAGTTCTAGATTAAGAAAATGATAGTTTTAAGCTTTGAATATAAGACCATTACCTTATCGGTAAGTACCGGCCTTCAGTACTATGACACTGGTCATCGTGGCCAACATTTGGCTTCAATTCTTGTTCAAGATGCTATTGATCGATTCCCATGTGCTATTGAATCTAACAGGAGACAACAGAAGATCTGGCAACCTGCGCATTGAAAATCACATTAATACTGCATTTAGTGTCTTGCACCATATCATATCTTAAAATATGGCAGATTTTTAGTTAAAAATTAAATATTGTTAGCAGGGACAAGGTCAACAAAATGTTTTTAATGAAGTATGGCTTTGGGACGCAAAATGCAGAAGTTTAGACATAAACTCAAGCCATCTGATTCTATTCTTTTAAGTCTTGTAAGAAACGAATACGTGGTTAAACCCTTGATTAATTGGCTCATGATTACAATTTCAAGGAAGTTGAGGCACTTCTTGGTCAACTAAAACTAACTGATAAACCTAATGTTGTAATCAATCTTCAATTCCTTAACAAAGCCTCAGATTTTCACTTCCATCATGTTGACTTTTGTGATTTTGATTTATCTATAATTAACTGCATTACCAACTCTTAGCACAGCCAGAATCATTTTTATATATTGTGCTAGACATTAAAGTAGAGAAACTAGAGCTATCATGGTGCTAGTCTCGAGTTCTTTAAAAGAATAGATGATATCACTACTTGTAGGTACTCAGAAATTGATCAGAAAAGTCCAAGTGTATATCAAGGGAATAGAGTTCATTTTCCAAATTATACTATAGAGGGAAGACTTGGTCATAGATCGAAATTTGAGTATCATGCAAGATTGAAAGAAGCTAAGGGAACCATAGAATGTGAATTTTCCAAATTCTAATGACAATCAGCAGAAGGATCTAAAGAAACCAACGGGCATGGCTACTGGAAGAGCCACAGCTGCAAACTGTTTACGCATGGCATGCTTGTATATCCTGGTTATTTCATTACAACACTGCAGGGCAACTGACACATTGACTAAAGACAGTCGGATCTACTTAGAACAGACTCTTGTCTCTGCCAATCAAGTTTTTGAGCTGGGCTTCTTCAATCCAGGTAATTCCACTAAACGATATATTGGTATATGGTACAAAAATATTCCTGCAAGGAAAGTTATATGGGTCGCAAACAGAGAAAATCCACTCTCGGTTTCTGACACCACCTCTAGCCTAACTATTGGCAACGATGGGAACCTGATAATCCAAGATGGTGAGCATAATATCATCTGGTCAACAAATGTAAGGGTCCAGTTCAACGAAACAGTTGCAAAGCTTACAGACACGGGAGATTTAGCTCTTAATGATACCATCTCAGGATCAATATTGTGGGAGAGTTTTGATTATCCGAGTAACAGTCTATTACCAGGCATGAAGCTTGGGACAAAAGGGAAAACACAAGGCAAAAATTTATTGACATCATGGAAAAGTGATGATGATCCAACACCTGGAGAGTTTGTACTTGGACTTTCAGCAGAGCAGCCGCCACAAGCTTTCATCTGGCATCGTTCGAAGCAGTACTGGAGAAGTGGGCCCTGGGATGGAGGGAAGTTCATAGGTATACCAGAGCAGGAGTCTGGGTACTCAAATGTCATAAGTCTCATGCCAGAGAACCCACAAGGAGGAGCCTATCTCACCATCAACAGGTATAACTCATCTCACATCCGATGGCTTTATTTAGAACCTGATGGTGTGTTACAGTTGAATTATTGGGATGATTATCATAACATGTGGGATATTACTTGGGGAGCACCAGATAATCCTTGTGATGTTTATGGAGTTTGTGGTGCTTCTGCAATTTGTACGAACAAGTCTCCCATTTGCGAATGCTTGAAAGGGTTTGTACCACAGTCGAAGGATGAATGGAGCAAAAGTAATTGGACAACAGGTTGTGTGAGGCGAAGTGAACTTTTGTGTGAGAAGAACGGAAGTAGTTTAGCTTCTGGAAAGACTAAACCAGATAAGTTCTGGATGCTAAGAGGGATCAAGCTCCCAGATCATCATCAGTATTTTCCATACACTGATACCAATGGATGCCAGCGCTTGTGCTTGGGTAACTGCTCTTGTAAGGCATATGCCTATGTGGAAGGCATTGACTGTATGATTTGGACAGAAGACTTCATGGATACCAAGCAGTTCTCTTCTGGTGGGGAGAATCTTTTCTTGCGGCTTGCCTATGTGGGATCAGGTAAACTCAAATTCCTGTTGAAGTCTAAATTGGGTTTGTTTGGTTTGGCCTAACACAATTTTATTTTAGAAACAAAAGGAGCAGAAGTTCTCATCAGTCTCACAACTATAGGTGGTGCACTACTCTTAGGTGGCTTCATGTTTTGTTTGTACAGGTGGACAACATATAAGAAAGGTAAGAGAAGTATATCATATAATCATTCAAAGACACGTTAAGTGAGGAAAGAAAGAAGCTTGTTGAAATGGTTGATGTTCTTAGTCTACACTAGGCCCAAAAATATTTTCTTTGTCAATAAAACCGTTCCTTCTTTAATGATCCATGTTTAGATATGTCAATTATCTTAACATGGGAAAGTTCATTTAGGAACCGTGAATACTTTGAGAACCTGAAAAACAATTATCTCATGATTATTTAGAAAAAAATAACCCTATAATATTCTTGAATATCGTGCATTTTCATTATTCATGAGGTTCATCATGAATATATATTACGATATTCATCATGAATAGATGGTTTTCGGGTTCTCAAAATATTTACAGTTCTCAAATAAACCTACCCCTATCTTAACATGGATAAATGATCCTTATGTGTTAAAAATTCTCTCTGTAGGAAGGAAAACCAAATTAAAACTCTTCAATCCAGAGGATGAAATTGATTCGAGGGACACACTACAACTACATGAAAAGGTTCTTATACAGGAGTCCATTGAATTGCCTATATATGAGTTCAAACAAATAATAACTTCCACCGACAACTTCAGCTACAGAAACAAACTTGGTGAAGGAGGGTTTGGAGCAGTTTATAAGGTACTAATGCACTTGTATTCGCAAACTCGTTTCTTGAGTATTCCAAGCAATCAAAACAGAGCCACCACTAACTACATAACACATTAACTTAAAATAGGGAACGCTAGATCATGGACAGCAAATAGCAGTGAAAAGGCTGTCAGGGGACTCTGGGCAAGGAATTGAAGAGTTTAAGAACGAAATCATATTGATTTCCAAGCTCCAACACAGGAATCTCGTTAAACTTTTAGGTTGCTGCATTGAAGGGGAAGAGAGATTACTGATTTATGAGTACATGACCAACAAAAGCTTGGACACTTTTCTCTTTAGTAAGTTTGACTTGACTTCTTTCTCTTGTAATTTGTCTAACATATTCGGATGTAGGAAACTCCCAATTATTTTGTGAAAGCATATTGATGATAAGCAATAGTAGGAACATAACTTATACTATTGGCTGGAATATATTCTCAAGCAAAGAATGTTTACAATTCAGAACCCTTATGGATATTTCTGTTATCATAGAAGGATTATTCAACAGTTTAGAGGTCATTTGATAACAAAACAAAACAATCTAGCATCAAAGATCATATGTGATTACTTCTTGGCTATAGATCATTTAGTTTCTGAATTCTAATTATTGACCATTCTCACACTTCTAGCTTCTTGATACCCAGATCCAAAGAAACGAATGCAACTTGATTGGGCAACGCGTTTCAACATTATTTTGGGCATTGGTCGAGGGATTGTTTATCTCCATCGTGATTCTTGTTTAAGGATCAAGAGCAAAGAACCAATAAACTTGAGTTTTAAGATAAACACTCAAAACCAATAAAAAAAACTACAAATTTGACATATCATAAGCCATGAAAAGACAAAAAAAGATGGGTTTTAGAATGAAATTTCAACTGCTTACCCATTTTTTTTGTCCAGAAACTCAGATTAAGGTTGAATTAATATATATATATATATATATATATATATATATATTTCAAAAAAAACCCAATAACATATTAATTCAGAACATATAATACAGTACAATTTGGACAGCCTAACCCCCAAAATATATAGTATATATATAAATAAATAATTATAAAAGTATAAATCGTAAATATTAAAAAATATTTCACAGTATATATAATATATAATAATATAATTAAGTCAAAAACTATTCAATATTGGACTCATTTCGAAGGTATTAACGAGACGATTATAATGGTGTAACTTGTTAAAATAAAAATGTATTTTTTAAACTTGTTTTAATTGATATACGGTTATGTATGTTAATTTGATAAAGGTTTAAAATGAAACATTTAAAAGTAAAGGACATAAAGTAAATTAATTAACTAATTATAGGGATATAAAGTGTAAATTTAAAATTATAATTTAAAAAAAATCGGTTCAATGTGAGAGGGTGAGTGTATGTGAGGGGGTGAGTGCATGGGAGGAGAGTAGGGGGTGAAAAAGTGAAAAAGTGAAAAAGTAAGGGTAGTATAAAAAATATTTTGGTCATTTAGTATTTTAAGACTTTAAGACTTTTGCTAAATTTGGTTAATAAGATAATATAGATAAATAATCGTCATTTTGTATGAAAATGCCAAAATACCATAATCTGTTAAAAGGGATGTTTTAAAATGGACAAATTACATGAAAAAGTAATGTACTTTAATTTAATTCATATTTTGGATAACGTATTTTTAAAACTTTCATTTTGGTATCTAAGATGTAAAGTTTAAATACTCGGGTAACCGGTTGAAGACTAACTTTAGATAAAAAAAAATTCATGTCACTAACCATGTCAGCAAATAATACTGAGTTAGATACCGCATCAATTGTCACATCAGCATGATAACAGGTTAATACTTCAACCGATTAATCGGGTACTTAAATGTTTAAAACTTTACATCTTAGATACAAAAATGAAAGTTTTGAAAGTACGTTACCAAAAATAAAAATCAAGTTAAAATACGTTATTTTTTCATGCAATTTCTTTAAAAATTATATAAGAATATAAATAGCTATCATAATGAATTTATACACTTTACATATATAAAACATATAATATCAATATATGTCGAATATTTTTATTAATAATTAAACGTGTTTTCTGTTCTCCGTTACATAATTTATTAAAAACATTGAAACTTGAACATCTAAAATATCAATAATTTCGAATCTAACTTAAAACCATGATGGAAGTTATTGCTAGCCCACTGGGTGAGACTTATAAGGAGCTAACAATTCTCGCATTCTATCCATGTGGGACGAGTTTTTTACAAACTCACTCACTTAAACTCTTGACGTCGTCGTCAGACTTACCAGAAATCTCTTTGTTGTCATCGGCAATGTGAGATTCGTCTGGGATGTTACAAACATTCCCTTTTGAGGACTCATCATACCCGATGAGGTTTGTCCCACCATCCCAATGGTACAATGATCAACTCTGATACCATTTATAACACCCCCAAAGCCTAAAGCAACGAACTAGCCCAATAACTTTAAATCTAACTTAAAATCATGGTGGAAGTTATTGATAGCCCACTACTTAAGACTTGTAAAAAACTAACAATTCTTACATTTCATCCATATGGAACGAAATGTTACATAAATTTCTATGGATGTCACTGTAAAGCATAATGTTTCTATTTGGGTCAACATTTAGCATAATTTCTCAAAATTTTAACTAGAAATAAACTAAAAATGAGTAGCTATTTATTACAATTTTAATCTTTCTATTTTAAATGGACAAATTGCATGAAAAAATAACGTACTTTAACTTTATTCATATTTTAGGTAATATATTTTTAAATTTTTCATTTTTGTACCTAAGATGTAAAGTTTTAAACATTTAAGTACTCGGGTAACCGATTGAAACATTAACCAGTTATCATGCTGATATGGCGAGTGATGTGGTATCCAACTCAGTATTATTTGTTAATGTAGTTACTGACATGGATTTTTTTAATCTAAAATTAGTTTTCAACCGGCTACCCGGGTACTTAAATGTTTAAAGTTTTACATCATATGTACCAAAATGGAAGTTCTGAAAGTATGTTATCTAAAATAGGAATTAAGTTAAAGTACAATATTTTTTCATCCAATTTGTCACATTTAAAATTACTTAGCGGGTATTTGATTGGTCATAATAAGAGGTAATGAATGAAAAATAGAAATGATCGAGGTGTTTGTTTTAAGAAGTGAACGAAAATGAAATGATCGAAAGTGTTGGATTTGATATTATGTAATTAATCATTATATCAGACTCGTTAAAAAACGGTTTCACCCCAAATTGAGAGAATGAGAAAATTTTGACTGAGTTTCCATCTCAATCCTTAATATGTTCTTCAATTGAAATGAAAATAAAGAATTTGAACCACAAGAGTGGTGTCTGATTGGTTTGAGCTTGACTCAAAAAGTCAAAAGTGTATGAAGATCTCAGGTTCATATCCAAGAAGGAATGGAAATCCCCTTGAGGCCATAGAGGTTCAAATGCGATGACTCCGAGCTATCCACAAAGCAGGTGATCACCCTGGAATTAGTCGGCTCGCATAACGGGTTGGATATACAGGTTAATAAAAATAATAATAATATGTTATTCACCTTGCTATTCTAATCGTCCCAAATATGCCATACATAATTATTGTTTATCCATTTTTGTTCTTCGATTTTACAGGTTTCTCCTGGATACGTTATTCATAATCTGTTATTCAAAATTAGTTCTTCATCCCAACGTTGCTAATTGTCATTAATGGGGTTTTTCTCGCTAAACGTTAATACCCATTCCCAGTATTTATTTCCATTCCTTGAAACGAACAAGGTGTCCCATTGATATATTACTGAAACTGCATTTACAACTCCTACCATGATTTTGTGAACGAGTTTTTAAACTGTCATACATGGCTTTCATCTCAACATCGATCTTAAGAAAAATATATATTAAATATGTCGATTGAACGAAAATCCCATCTAAGATATTTAACATTATAATATAAATGCGTAATTCAACGACAATTGTACTATATATTCTTGTTTAACATCGTTCATTATTCCATTGATAAGTTATAAAAAAATGGAACGTACGTTGTTCTGAATTTTATTCTAGAAATTCTTCATCCACAAGTTACGTTTTTATGTTTACAACAAAAAGATAATAAGGGGCTGTTTACTAAACGCTTACTCAGTAGGTGCTTACCGGGCTATTTTCCTCACCGGACGAACATGACAAGGCCCAAGAATCTTACCTGGTATGAGCAATGATAAGGATAGAGAGTCTTACCCGGTAAGTGAGGGTGACACCTCTTACCTGGGTAAGCGCTTACCAAATATATTGTTGCATACAATATCATTTTGATATACTACAATTTCACCTAGAAAATAAATTATATTGTTGACTCCCAACGGTAAGCGCTTATTGGGTAAGCATTTAGGTAAAACCCCTAAAAGTCTAATAAACTATTCAATAATGATTTTTTTAGAAAGTTATAAATACATTTTCTATTTACAAAATTATAACATATTTGGACTAAAAACATAATATATATATATATATATATATGCATTTTAAATCAAAACAAATTACGTATTGTGTTCTTTAGACGTGTGTTCTTTCACGTATGAACGTAAGAGTTAGGGTTCAAGAGTAAGAAATATCTCTGCATGGAGATAGAACACATCTATTTATACCTATTGCATTAAATACACATATAATGCAATGCAGTAGGGTTTGAACACGTGTCAAGCATTTAGAGAAAGACTTGTCCTTTGCTATAGTGAATAGTACAAAAGTCTATTCATGAGCAGATATTCTTTCATGGAGTTGGTGGGTAGTAGAGTCAATTAATCGGTTCCGTACCGTACTACACTCTATAAAGGGTATGGGTTTGTCCTATGTGTGTGGAAGGACAAGACAAAAACAATCGTGCTCAACAAGCTTCTTTTGATCGTTGAATGCTGGAATAACCTGAAGGTCTCTTCAGCATTCGCTGAGGCTTGAGCAGTCTTCACACATATGTAGACCAGGTTGTAATCACTGAATACCGCTTCAGATCATGAACTGCCAGTCTCTAATCTTCAACTTCAGTCTTCGACTTTCGCTGAAGGTTCTTTGGTGTGAATTTTCTCTTCCTGAATATATCGTTGTCGTTGATGGATTTACATTACATGTTCTCAGCGATCACTGAACAAACTTAGTGATGATCGTTGGAACTGAAAAACAGAAACACACATACTTCGTATAAGGTAAAATGAGTTATCATCAAATCACTTAGAGAGATGATCAACAGTAATCTTCTATGAATATCGTCCTTAAGCTTTAAAAACTCGGATTTGATCTCTCATGTTAGTCATATCCAGTAGTTTTGGTCTCTCTGTCTAACACTCGTTAACCTTTTCCGTTAGATCCAGTTAAATGAGAAATATTTTAGTCATTTTTACTATTTTTTTAATGCTTATCCTTTTTCATTCTTTTTTCTTTTAGAATTTAAAATAAAAAATATAATCTGTTTTTTTATTTTAATATATTGAAACAGTGAAAATGACTAAAACACTCCTTGTTTAATTGAACTTAACGAAGAGAATTAACAACCGTTGGACAGAAAAACCAAAACCGTTGGGAACTGACAAACGTGATGGACTAAATCCAAGTTTTTAAAATTTAGGAACGATATTCGTAATAAATTACAAATATTAGGAACCAAAATTAAACTTTACTCCTTTTATTTTAGCATAATTCGTTTTTATTTTCAAATAAAAATAATTTCTAGATATACATATTTTTTATTAACATGGATATTTAACCCATTATTAGGGGTGTACACTGGTTGGGTTGGACGGTTTACAACATTTTTACAACTCAACTCAATTACGACGGTTTGGAAAAATCTCAACCCAACTCAACTCATTCAAAAGTATAACCCAACCTAACCCAACCCTTGTGGGTTGAGGCGGGTTGGGTTGGGTTGATGGGTTAGTAGTTACATAAATTTTACGGATGAAATAATTAATAAAACTTAAGTTTATAGACCATGCTATAAAGTGTTTTATCTAAAAAGGTTACAATAGGTTTATAAGACATTTTTGAATGTTTTTTTTCATTAACCTGGATATCCAACCCGCTATGCGAACCGACTAATCTCAGGACGACCATCTGCTTTGCAGATAGCCCGGAGTCACCGCATTTGAATCTCTGTGGCCATAAGGAGATTTTTATTCCTTATTGGATTTGAACATGTGATCTCCTGGTAATTTTGACTTTTAGAGCCAAGCTCAAACCAATCAGACACAACCCTTATGGTTACGTTTTTGAATGTTTCAACAAGTGTTTTAGAATGATCTTTAAATAAAATGTTGTATTTAATTTTATAGAAACATTTTGAGAAATATCCCGTAAAACTCATCTATTTATAGGACGCCTATGTTCATATGACGTTTTTTCAAGTCGTGTCGTATAAAATAACTAATACAACACTTTATTTTAAAAGTGTCATAAAATTTGTTAAACGCCCAAAATCATCTTATAAACATATTGTAACTCTTTTAGATACGACATTTTTCTTGTTCCGTCCTATAAAGTATCATATTGGGACGCTTAGACATTTTAGACATCATATAAGATATAATGTTGTTACAGCGAAATATTATAACTAAGCGTTTTCTTTCCATTAAAGTACAACATAAGATGACGGGAGATTTAGATTGATGAATTCGTCAACCAAATATCTATCAATATTATTCATATTCTCCGAGATATTAATTTGTTGTTGTTGCAAAAAAAAAATTCAATAATTTTCACTTGTTTATTAGATTATTTGTCATCATTCTTTGATCGTAAATATATTTTGGTAACCTATACGTTTAGCTAAAATGAAATACAAACATAATATCAATAAAAATTATATAAAACTTATACATTATAAATAAATAAATATATATATATATATATACACACATAATAAACATATATATAAAAATAAAATTTTATTAAAAAAATTATATATTAGCGGCGAGTTTGACGGGTTAAGTTAGGCTCAAGCCAATTTCAACCATCCTAATAGGGTTTGGTGGGTGAGCAGATTGACGGTTAGACGGGTTGGGCTTAATTGAGTTGTTAACGGGTTGGGTTGGGCGGGTTTCGTGGATTGACAGTTTTTTGTACACCTCTACCCATTATGCAAACTGACTAATCCCATGGTGACTACCTGTTTTGTGGGTGGTCTGGAGTCATCGCATTTGAACCTATGCGATTATAATATGATTTTTATTCTTTTTTGGATTTGAATCTGAAATCTCTAGACATTTTTAACTTTTGAAGTCTAAACTTAAACCAATCAGACACCATTCATATGATTAAATAATTTATACTTGAAGACTAAAAATATGCATGTGTTTGAAAAGTTTGATCAAGTGGTTGTTAAAAGTCATAATTGTCTCCTATCTAGAGATTTTTTAGAGTGATATAACATCTACCTGGTCTAACCTTCTAGAACAAACTATTAGGAATAGTATTTTATGGGAATTTAAAAAAAAAATTAAATGTAATATTATATATATATATATATATGTATGTATATATCTTTTTTATATCTGAATCAAGTTAATTTATGCACTATAAATGTAAAAAGCAGATGTTGATTTTGATGTACGTAAAAAGGAAATTAATAAGTACGGTACATTTAACAATATATAGGGATACATTTAGCTTACCTTAATCAAAGGGGTGGGCTAAATGCACTCCTATGCATTGCTTAATGCACCCCTATCCATGAATTTCTTCATCACACACATCAAAATCAATACATACTTTTTACATTCCCAATACTTGAATGACCTGATTCTGACATCAAAGGGGGTGCCATTAGCACTCCCCTAATTCAATATTAACAAAGTTCAGTAAATAATCGTTTTAATTATTATCACGAAATAGCAAATAAAACTGTAAAATAATTGAGAAAATCTTTCAAAAATATGATTTAGCATATATTATACTTTTTGACTAATATATGACTCAATATTAGATAGAAAAAATACAAATAATTAAATCTGTTAATTTATGGAATTACTGGTTATTTCGTGATAATTTGTAAAAAAAACATGTTACATATTTTTTGAAAGAAAAATAAGTAAGTTGGTGATTTTTTTTGATTTAAAATTAAATATAATAAATAAAAAGGTAAATAAAAAGTTATGAATTAAAATTAATATAATTATTTATAACAAATGGTAGGGGTGTTCAAAAACTCGATCAACCAAACCCAACGCGAAATAACTTAACTGGAAGCTACTCGAAGTCTAATCGAGTTGTAAAATTTTCAAACTGTAGGTATTGGGTTACTATTATTTGAACTCAGTCCAACCCGATGAACCCGATATCCTTTTATTTCTTGAATTTAATATGATTGTTGAGTTTGTATTAATGTATACATTAGACAATTACACTATCAAGTATACTCTTCATATATACATTATTTTCAATTTATTCTACATCTTTGTATAACTCATTTTTATATATGTTCAGTAACTGTGAACATATATATGTGAATTGAGAAAATTAATTGAATTTAATATACGTAAGAAATATGGATAAGTTATATCAAATGTTTGATGATGAAAAAGAAATTATGAGTAGAGAATTAGCATATTCAATATTAGAAGAATATTTTGATGCACCAATGTATCAACACGACTAACCCGATCAACCCGTATGGTTTGGGTTGTGTTGGGTTGCACTTTGGTTTGATTTGGTTTGCGTTGGGTTAAGATTTTTCAAACCACAAACATTGGGTTGGATTGTTCAAATGTTTTCAACCCGATCAACCCAACCATGAGCACCCCCTAACACAAAATTGTGATAAATAACCATCCAAGGAGTTGCAATTTGTGGCATAAACATTTTTCAAAAATTTTAAAATACAACACTGATGTAGCTGCCTTCGAGAACAACTTGTCTGTTGGTTTGGTCTCTATCTTCTAAGACGGTTAACAAAACTTTTGTGGTTGCTCGAATATTTAGTCTAGTTGGGAAGCTGCTTATCAAGGAATGTGAGGCCCCTGCTACATTAGAAGCGATATCATGGGCAACATAACTTGGATTCCGAAAACGATTTTTGAGTCGGAAGCAAAGCTTGTTGTCTCACCTGTCAGTTCTCTCTCGAAGATGGAGCGGAATTCAGTGATACTTATCGTATGCTTCTCCACCAACATGACTCATACTGTGTCAGTTTCATGATACGACAAGCTAACGGGGTTGCTCATGCGCTAGCCTAAACATCTCGTTATACCCACCTCCTACTTTGAATTACTGAGTTTTCTTTCTCAATTGTTGAACAACGAGCATTTTGATCAATTTGTTTCTTACTTCTTCAACCTCTTCATCAGTATAAATTTTATAGAATACAAATAATAGATTACTAATCCTTTTCAAATAAACAACAAATCACTGAGTTCTTGTCATTTTCTTCAAATCTAAATCAACAACTAACCACAAGAGTGGTACCTGATTGGTTTGAGCTTGACTCCAAAGGTTAAAAGTACAGGAGGTCTCAGGTTCAAATCCAATGAGGAATAAAAACCCTCTTGTGGCCACGGAGGTTCAAATGTGGTGACTCCGAGCTATCTGCAAAGCAGGTGGTCGCCTTGAGATTAGTCGGCTCGCATAGCAGGTTGGATATTTAGGTTAATAAAAAAAATCAACAACCATAAAATTACTACTTGGAATCAAATTTTCAAACACAAATAAATACCCACTGACATTGTTGAAAACAAGTTCAAATTCATTCAAACCATCTTTAACCAAGCGCATAAGAAGGTGTACATCCTTCTAGAATTAGCAAATGGTATGCATGGACGGACCTACTGTGGTGTCAACGGTGGCATGCGCCACAATATTATTTCTCCATCGAATGGTAAAAAATTTAGGTTCGTGAAAGGTGCAACCGTATTAATTTGTTGTGTGCCACCGTATGTATTTTGAAACTATAATGTGAACAAGTTTTCTTTGGTAGAATTGGCTTGCAAGGCTTTTATTCCACCACAGACCCGAATTCGAATTATGTCATTTTCTTAGTCAAATGGTGCCACATTTTGAAAAATTTCCCTACATTTGTTTCTTATAGTCAAATAGTGTCATAATTTGAAATTTTTTCCTATATTTGTTTCTTATAGCCAAATGGTGTCATCATTTGAAAAAAAAAATTGGGTCCATCCATGATGATATGGAATCCGACTTCAAGCATCCATCTGCTTGTAGGACACAAAAACTTACCTCTCGCCGCTTGATGGTCAGGACCAGTACAAAAAGGACACTCTAGAAGGTGGTGTCATCTGTATTAAAACATTCATCCATATTCAAACCGACCACATAAACGAAAAAAAAAAGAGAAATAAGAAACGCAAGTACGCAACACTGTTTTCACCCTTTTACGTACTTCATAAAAATGTGGTTATTTACTCGTTGATGGTCTCGTAACTTCTATAACGACCCGTCCACATTAATAAAAGATATATTCGTGAACTCCTTGTAAATTCAAAGTTGTGGGTATCAATAACTTCAATCATGGTTTTAAATTATTTCGAGGTTATTGGGTCAGTCGGTTGCCTTACAAATCTATTTTTCTACCTATGCACGATTGATTGTCACAACTTATCTTCTGTTTGTGTTCAGGGATGGCTACCTGTCGACTATGTTGTGTTGTTAGAGGATACAGACACGTAATTGAAGTTCACTGTTAGATTATTTATTGGTATATAAAATACATTTTAATGAATATCATCTAAAATTAACAAAGAAATTTCAGTAAAATGACTTTTTATAGAAGTCACGTTTTCAAAAAAATTCAAGGACTGCATTTTTACACCTGAAACAAATCATTTGAAAGTTACTGATTTTTTCTGTTATAAATAATATCATATTCTCGTAACAAACAATTAGCTACAAAAGCGTACTTCGTTTAAAAGAGTGGACTCGGTTCGCTCCAAAAGACATGAAAGAAGCAACGACAATCATTTTCATTTCTAACTTTTATTCAGATATTCAAATCTACCAAATATTAAAAGAATAAATTGAATGAAAAAGTAACGTACTTTAATTTAATTCTTATTTTGGGTAATGTAATTTAAAAACTTTCATTTTGGTATTTAAAATGTAAAGTTTTAAATATTTAAGTACCTGAGTAACCGGTTGAAGCATTAACCGGTTATCATGTTGATGTGGCAAATGCTGAGATATCCAACTCAGTATTATTTTTGACGTGGTTAGTGACATGAATTTTTTTAATCTAAAATTAGTCTTCTTTAATCTAAAACTAGTCTTCAACCGGTTACCCTAGTTTTTAAATGTTTAAAACTTTACATCTTAGGTACCAAAATGATTGTTTTAAAAATACGAGACCCAAAATCAAGTTAAAGTATGTTACTTTTTTATGTAATTTACCGTCCTAGATTTCTAAATTAATTGATGCCTATTAATTGATTTCTATTTTTTTTATTAACCTGAATATCCAACCCGCTATATGAGCCGACTAATCCCAGGACGACGACTACCTGCTTTGCAGATAGCCTGGAGTCACCGCATTTGAATCTCCATGGTCAGGGATTTTTATTACTCCCTGGATTCGAATCTGAGACCTTATAGTATTTTTGATTATTAGATCCAAGCTCATGCCAACAAGACACCATTGTCATTATAAAATAATAATTGATAACGATTTTCTTTGACAAAATTCTATCGATAACTAATATTCAAAAGTGTTCCAAATTCCACCATTTCCATTTTACTGATAAACCCTTCTTCTACAACAAATTATTCGAAAATGAGAACCAAAAGATCAAAAATCGCCAAACCCCAAATGAGTAAACACAGAAAACGATAAACCCAACAGAAGATTGCATTTCTCTGCGTGTTTATGAGCTTCGAGAATGAAAACCTTCCATATCCATGGCGGAATCATCATCTTCTTCTTCTTCATATTATCGTTCTGCAACCTTAATCTCTCTCTAGCCACTGATATCATCACTCCCACACAACCACTCGCCATGAATCAAACCCTGATCTCATCCGGTGAAGCTTTCGAGTTAGGTTTCTTCAATTTAAGCAACAATAATCTGTATCTCGGCATTTGGTACCGCCAAATTCGACCGAGAACATACGTTTGGTTAGCAAATCGAGACGCTCCGATCAATTCATCGTTCGTAAAACTAACAATAGGCGACGACGGCAACATAAAACTCGTAGATCGATCCGAAACCGCAATCTGGTCGTCGAATCAATCCGTTCCGGTGAACAACATGGTGGCGCAGCTTCTGGACTCCGGCAACTTCGTCCTTCGCCGAGAAAACGACGACAAATCGGAGAATTACATCTGGCAAAGCTTCGATTATCCGACGGATACTCTATTACCTGGAATGAAAATCGGGTGGAACCGAACAACCGGAATCAATCGGTTTCTGAAATCATGGAAATCCAACAACGATCCGTCTTCCGGCGATTATTCATTCAAAATGAATATTGACGGTTTCCCGGAGCTTATCGTCTGGCACAATGAAACGAAGGTTTGCCGGAGTGGGCCGTGGAACGGCCGGAGATTTAGCGGTATACCGGAGATGAAAGGGGTGAGTATTATGCACTTCGATTTCCACGAAACCTCCGGCGATATTTCTTATTCATTTCGAATGTTGAACAGTTCCGTTTATTCTCGATTGACGATAAATTCCTCCGGCAACCTTCAGAGATCGGTCTGGTTGCCGGCCACCGGAAGCTGGAGGTCATACTGGAATTTCCCGCGGGATATATGCGATAAGTACGGCGAGGCGTGTGGGCCGTTCGGCGTTTGTGATACGAGTATTTTTCCGGTGTGCAGGTGTTTGAAGGGATTCCGGCCGAGAGATGAACATGGTTGGTTCGAATTACAAGACGGGTCGAGTGGCTGTGTTCGAAGCTCCAAAATGGAATGTGGGTCGGATGGATTTCTGCCATTGAAGAACATGAAACTGCCTGAAGGCTCGAAGGCGGTCATCGATTCGACGATGAATTTGAGTCGGTGTGAAGAGATTTGTAAAACGAACTGTTCTTGCACGGCTTATGCTAATATGGATGTTACTCGTGGGGGGTCGGGTTGTGTGATATGGATGGTGGATCTTATTGATATGAGGCAGTTTTCTGAATCTGAAAGTGGTGGACAAGATCTTTATGTCAGAGTTGCAGCATCTGATCTAGGTATGTTTTTAGCCAATTTTTTTTATCCAAATTCACTTGTTAATTAATTTTTATAGATATTACATATATCTGTAAGGATCGGTTTTCAGCAACTTTCTACAGTATTTTACTTTTCTTTTTTTGCCGAAAACCAATCCTTATACATATGCGTAGGGCTTTTGCGTAAGGATTGACTACAACATGAAATGAGGTTTGAAACTGGAGTAGAAGTGAAATCTCTCTGGGAGATTGGTTATTTCTGTAAATTTCTCGTTTTTACAGTTACTCTAGTTTTAGGATAAAAGTCAGGTTTGCGTATATATTATAACCCCTCGAATCCCATCTTTTGAGGGTATACATTAGACTCGTTTGGTTTGGTTTGGTTTGTACTTTTTAGCTCGGGAGCTAAAAGTTATTATCAAATGGTCATTGACAACTTGTATGATACAACCCCCATTAAGGTATAGCAGTAGCACTGTTGGTTCTTGGATGGTATATTTGTGAAAACACGCTAGTTTTTGAGTCAGATAGTTGTAGTGTGAGAGTGATAAGGTAAATGACACCCACTTACTTATCGGCTAAGATTCTCGGTCTCTACTATGTCTCTTATTGATTAAGATTTTTTAGCATTGTCATGTTCACGTGATAAGGTAAACGAAACCCGATAAGTCATTACCTAGTAAGCATTTGATAAACGACCCCTTAGACTTAATGTTTATAACTCAAAACGCAAAAAAAAAAAAAAAAATCAATTTGAGGGTCATGATATGTGTATAACGTAACTTTCGTGTTTATTTGCTCATATTTCAATGAAGAGGAGTGGTAGTTTGTTAATAAAAATGAGATTAAAGATTAGACTGATTCCAGGCCCTCGTTAATCAGTAATAAAAATGCGATCGACTCCAACCATTCATAATTGACTAGGAGATTAGTCAGTACGCATAAGCTAGCCTGAATTTTGTTGATAAAAGTCTGCCTCTTAATGATTGTAAAACCCTCTGAATGATTTTGTATCATGGGTCTCTCTTAACCATTCAGTACCATAATTTCATTGTAAACGATTACCAAACAATTATATTTTATTTTACACTATATCATGAGAGCCTCTTAATTATTCTGACCACTTCATCAATATATATAAAATATATATTAATATAAAAAGAAATAATTTAATAATTTCTTTTTTAACCAATGAATTCAATATTTGACTAATTATATAATTATTTGTTTATTAATTTTTATATTATATAAACTTTGTGTGGGAGTAGTTGTAGACTTGTAGGTCTTCGTAAGTTTTCTACTAATCATGTGATTTTTGACTAATATCTCATATTCATGCAATACATGTGTTCTTCACGGGGACTTGACAAAAATAACCCTACAAATTTTGAAAATTACATTTTAAACCCTAAAATTTACAACCTTACCCTGAAAAACACAAAATACCAATGAAAATCGGCCCGATGTCTCATTAAATCGTCATTAATGTATCAAATAATAAGTTGTCTTCACTAGAAAACAAAATAAAGGTCAAAATCACCCCATATGGGTGATTTTCACCTTTTGAGGGTGATTTGCTCATTTTCAGATATAATATCTGATTTTTGTCTTCCAAATGGTATATAAGTGGGACCCATTCATACCTTATTGTCAAAATCACCCTCCAGGACGATTTTGGTGGTCATTTTGTGAAGAAGCTTTGAAAAGTAGTCATTTTGCTAATATACAGCGTATGAAATGGTTATTTTGGGTAATTTCCCAAGAATATATTCGATTCGAATAGATCTGTCATTTTTGAAGTGTTCTCCATATTTAAGATTTTTATACTCTCTTTCCTACTTTTTCTGGTTTGGAGAATCAGTTGCAACAAAAAAAAAAACATGCCCAAAATCCCTAAAATCTTATTTTCTCCGTTTTGGAGAATCTATTGGAGATGCTCTAATAAAAAAAGTTCTTTCTCATAGTAATCATTTTTTTGGAGTTCTTCAAATTTGGAGAATTTCACACCTTCTTTCCTACTTTTTTTTATTAACCTGGATATCCAACCCGCTATGCGAGCCAACTAATCCTAGGGAGACCACCTGCTTTGCAGATAACCTAGAGTCACCGCATTTGAACTTCTGTGGCCACAAGGGGATTTTTATTTCTTCTTGGATTTGAACCTGAGACCTCCTAGTACTTTTGACTTTTGGAGTCAAGCTCAAACCAATCAGACACCACCATTGTGGTTTACTTTATCCATTTTGTTGAAAGGTTTTAGAGGATCTGTTATCAGCCTCACGTATCTTATCGGGTAACCTTCTCGAGTATCAACATGTATTGGTGGGTAAAAGTCTTTTACCCAGTAAGAGTATTAATTTTCTCACTTACCAGGTAAAATTCTAGTTCATTGTTATGTCATTGTTATGCTCACCCGGTAAAGTAAGTGACACTCGATAAGTGTTTATCCAGTAAATATTTGATAAACGACTACTTAACCTTTTAGACAATTTAGCATGATTAGGGGGGTAAAAGAGTAATTTCATGTGAAGTGTTAATTATAAAGGGAATATACAAATAAAAGCATTTGGTTGGAGTATTCTCGGTAAAGGTAAGGCCTCTAGACTCTATATATTCTACTCTTTTTATACGGAATTAAGATTGCTTATAAAAACAACTTATTGATTTATCTTGGTGTAACAATGGTAATAAACACTTTTGAGTGTTTGGATAAATAGTTTATACCAGTGCCAAATCGGTAATAAGGAGATTTTGAAGAAGTTAAACCTTACTAACTTATAATAAGTTGATAATTTTTTTTTTGAAAAACATAAGTTATTTCAAATAAGCAGTCCCAAACACCCCCTTACTTCATGTGGAATTTACTGGGTTGGTTTTATTTGTTTCGGACTTTTATGCCAAATGCACTAAAAGTTGTAACCATGATTTTGTTCATTGCAGAAGAATCACCAACGACCGAAAGTGCTAAAAATGGCTCTAACAACGGCAACCGTGCTGTTAAGATTGTCGTCATTGGTGCCGGCATTTGTGCAGGGCTAATCACTTTACTGATACTCCTTTACCTGAAGAGGAAGAATAGACGACGGTTGATGAAATCCATTGCACATAGAATCGGTAATATTGACTTTACAAGTCAAACCCTTTATTGGCTTATAGAAGATCGGGTAGATTCAAATGAGAATGATAACTTTTTTTAACAAAGGCAAATTGCATGAAAAAGTAACGTACTTTAACTTGATTCCTATTTTGGGTAACGTACTTTCAAAACTTCCATTTTGGTACCTAAGATGTAAAATTTTAAACATTTAAGTACCCGGGTAACCGGTTGACCGATTACCATGCTGATGTGACGAGTGATGTGGTATACAACTCAGTATTTTTTGCTATCCAACCCAATTTTGTCCCATCACTTGCCACATCATTTGAGAACCTTTAAAATTTGTGAGATTCGTGAGATCTATTACAAGACACTAATTTAAGATAATTAGAAGGGTACTCGCGTAATGTTGCGAGACAAATTTTGATTTTAATATTTAGTTTTTATTCTTTGTTTCTATTGATATAATACGATTTTATGTAGTTTTGAGAAAGCGATAATGATTTTATTTTTTTTAATAAAATATAAATTTGAAAATACTATAAAATTTTAAAAAATATATATATCGATATTAGTATTAAATTAACCTTTTTAAAAGTTCTTGTATTTTGGTGTAATTTTCTTAATTCAGTTTTTTAATTATAATTTAATTTAGGTTTAGTAACAAAGAAATTTAATTTAGGTTTAATAATATAATTTTTTTATAAAGATAATACCTAAGTATTATGTTAGAACTCAATAATTATCTCTATATATATATATATATATTATATATATATATATATTAATTTAAAATGAGATGTTTATCCAATATTTGATTATGTTTATATGCAGTTAGTTACACGAATTCAAATATGGAGCTTTAATAAATTGTACTTATGCACAATTTACTTATAATCTTAAATTTTAAGTAATATACATCAATAACCAGTACTTCGTGCATAAAAAAATAGTTTTTAAGAGTTTTTGTCAAATGTTTTATAATATAGTATAGATTTATAAGAAGGTGTTCACAATATGTTTACTTTATGTGCATCTTCAATTATATACGTGCGTGTAATATATTTGTTATGATCTTTATTAGGTTCGAGAGAAAGAAGTAATGGTGAAACCGCAATGGAAGAACTCGACCTACCCTCGTTTGATTTTACGACATTGGCTATGGCCACAGACAACTTCTCGAACGCAAAAGAACTTGGTGAAGGTGGGTTTGGATGTGTTTACAAGGTAAATATCGTACGATACAAATATTTAAAAAAAATGATATTTATAGCAAAGAATCACAAATAAAGACTGATATCATTGTTGGTGACGATATCAGGGTACGTTACCCGGAGGGGAAGTCGTAGCTGTAAAACGACTCTCAAGAGTTTCGGATCAAGGGATTGATGAACTTACAAACGAGGTTCGATTAATTGCGAAACTCCAACATAAAAACCTCGTTCGGCTTTTAGGTTGTTGCATTGAAGTCGAAGAGAAGTTGCTAATTTACGAGTTCATGGAAAATAGAAGTCTCGATACGTTTCTTTTTGGTAATTTTCTCGTAAACTTTGATTCTTTTTGTTACGTGACACTTTGGATTTTGTCGTTGAAGTTTAACACGTTTTACGAAATCCGTTACAGAGAAAGAGAAAAGCACAAAGCTCAGTTGGCAACTGCGACTCGATATCATACATGGGATCGCTCGAGGGCTTATGTATCTTCATCAAGATTCAAGATTTAAAATCATTCATCGAGATCTGAAAGCAAGTAACATTTTGCTTGACGAGAAAATGAACCCGAAGATATCGGATTTTGGTATGGCACGGATTTTCGGGAACGAGGAAAACGAAGCAAAAACAAAGAAAGTGGTGGGAACGTAGTAAGTAATATACTGTCGTCCTTTATGCATTCTATAATTACGATATCACGTGCGTATCCTAAACCAGTTTCTTTTTTTCGTTATTTTTGTAAAACAATTACTACAGTGGTTACATGTCACCGGAATACGCAATGAACGGCCACTTCTCAACAAAATCAGATGTTTTCAGTTTCGGGGTTTTGGTTCTCGAGATAGTAAGCGGTCAAAAGAACAGTGGATCGTCTTACACAAGTAGCGAACTTAGCCTCCTTGGACATGTAAGTACAAACAATGATAGATATTTTTTACCAAATGCTTATTCGGGTAAGTAAACACCAAGTTACATTATCTTACCTGGTAAGCACTTAGCGGTAAAATTCAACACTATCGCTTACTTACCAGGTCAGATTCTATTCACTAAAACACATCCTGTGCAACAATTTATCCCGGTAAACGCTAACCATGGTAAGAGTCCTCGTTCTCACTTACCGGGTAAGGCTCTCGATTCTTGCTTTCGCTATTACCGGGTAAGATTTTTTGTCATTGCCATATTAATCCAGTAAAGTAAAGTGACTTGGTAAACACTTATTTGAGTAGGTGTTTGGTAAACGGCACCTTACTGGATGAATATGTAAGGACCAAGAATCTTACCCGGTAAGAGCGAGACAAGCACCAAGAGTCTTACCGGTAAGTGAGAGTGACGACTTTTACCACGGTAAGCGCTTACCGGATGAATTATGGCATACGATACCGTTTTGGTGGACTAAAATCTTACCCAGTAAGTAAATGATAGTATTAAATTTTACGGGTAAGCGCTTACCAAATTGGGCCTGACCCGGCCCGATGCAGACCGATTGGGGTTGGCTACGGGGCCGATTTTTGGCCCGTACTAGTTAATTGCATTTATGTCTTTATATTTCTAAATCGTAATACTTTTAACGTGAACGATAAATTTTCAGACATGGACGTTATGGAAAGAAGGTAAGGCGTTAAAACTAGTGGATGAATCGATTCGGGACAAATTTTTGGAAGACGAAGCAATAAGATGCATACAAATAGGGTTATTATGCGTTCAAGAACAGAAAGAAGATCGGCCTTGTATGTCAAAAGTGTTGTGGATGTTGAACAGCGAAATCGCTCAATTGCCGCAACCGAAATACCCCGGATTCTTTATCGGAAAAAGACAAATTAAAGCCGAGTCTTCGAGCAAACAAGATGATTCCGTGACCATAAATGAAGTCACAATCACGATGATAGATGGTAGATAGTCGAAAACAAGGTTAGCCATCATCGCTGAATCGTCTTAGAAGTAAGGACCCGGGTTCGAATTCGGGCACCAACCACTGCGATGGTCGTCATATCAGTGTGGTGGTGCCGTTCTAGAAGGTGACGTATACCCCTTTTTCGTATAAATTGTACATCATATTTTCTCTTTTCTGTAATTAACTTTTTTTTAATCTATTTTTTCGAAAAGACAGTTTACGTTATATTTTATTTTTAAATGGTCGAATTTCATAACTTGACCGTAAATGAAACGGGTATCGAATGATAGGTTAAGACCATCCCACCAGCAAAAGTAACGGTAGATTGTGAACAATGGGTGGAAGGTCGATCAATTACTGGAACGCTAACTACGAATACTAATTTTACTTTTACGTTAGAAGCTCAAGTCGTTAGACTTCGGTAAGAGTCTCGACATCGACCAATTTTATTTCTTTCCACCGTGGTTATTTGTGAAGATCTTGGAATTTATTTATTGATTTATTGACGATATGTCAGATGATTTATTATCATTTGAGATATTTTGAATTGTGGGTTGTTACAGTTTGATACTATAATTAATATTAAAATCTCCAAAATGAAGAAATTATTACAGACAAACGTAATTTGTAAAGTTTTTTATTTTCAAAAAAATATAACAAATTTGTTTAATATATTCTTAAATATCTAAAATATATATATCAGCGAGTATAATTTATAATGGGGTGGGCTAAATGCACCCCTATGCATTACTTAATGCACCCCTATCATGAATTTCTTCCTCACACACATCAACATCAATGTATGCTTTTTACATTCCCAATGCTTGAAATGGCCTTATTTTGACATGAAAGGGGGTGCCATTAGCACTCCCCTTTATAATTAACAAAGAATTAGTTGGGAAATCGTACCTCCTTTTCAAAAGTGCACTTTATTTGTTTGAAAAATGAGCACAATTTCATATATATATCAGATATAATATTTGATTTTTGTTCTTCAAATGGTATACATGTGGAATTCATTCGTATCTTATAGGGCGATTTTTGTGGTCATTTTATGAAAAATCTCTGAAAAGTGATCATTTTGTTAGCATATCGTGTAGGGGTGCTCAACTGCTCATGGGTTGGGTTGATTGAATTGAAGACATTTGAACAACTCAACCCAATGCTTGTGGTTTGGGAAAATCTTAACCCAACCCAACCCAAACCAATCCGTATGGATTGGTCGGGTTGATACTTTGATATATTAAAATATTTTTTTAACTTTGAATATGTGATTTCTGCACTCATAATTTCTTTTTCATCATCAACCATTTGATACAACTTATCCATATTTCTTACGTATATCACATTCAGTTAATTTTCTCAATTTACATATATATGTTCACTGTTACTGAACATATATATAAATGAGTTATATAGAGATATGAATAGATTGAAAATATGTGTATATGAAAAACATACATGATAATGTAATTGTTTAATATATATATTACTAGAAATTCAACAATCATATTAAATCCAATAAATAAAAGGATATCGGGTTCATCGGGTTGGGTTGAGTTCAAATAATAGTAACTCAATATCAACACAATACCTAAAGTTTGACAATTTTACAACTCGATTAGACATCAGGTTGTTTCGAGTTGAATTATTTTACATTGGGTTGGGTTGGGTTAGATTGATCGGATTTTTAAACACCCTTAATATCGTGTATAAAATGACCATTTTGGGTAATTTAAACATTTATTTTAAACCTACCAATGTTGAAAATTCAAACTTCATTAGTCATACGTATCAAAGAGGTTCATTCATATGATCAAAATTACAATCATGAGCTGACACACAATTTTCATGGTTTTAGACTTATTGATTAAGATGTTTATGAATAAGCATCTGAAATCAATTATTAGGACCTTTCATTTTGGCAATTTGTGAACCGTTACGTACAGGGGTGTAAATGATACGAGACAACTCGTGAGCTACTCGAGATCGACATGGTCAAAACTTGATCAATATTCGACTCGAATAAGCTCGGCTCGAACTGGAATAGACATATTAACGAGTCGAGTCGAGTCGAAAAAGCTCGTGAGATACTCGATTTTTTTTATACCCAATAGGTGACTCTTTAGCATATTTTTTGTGTAAGAAATATAAGCATCTTCAATGACAAAAAAACTATTTGACAGTTGCTGAATAGTTCGATATAGGATGATTAAGTGGTCAGAATGATTAAGAAACTGTCATTATATAGTGCAAAATGAAATATGATTGTTTAGTAATTGTTCAGAATGGAATTAGGACGCTGAATGGTCTAGGGAGACCCAATATGCAAAATCATTCAGAGCGTTTTACAATCATTAACAAACATATTTTTTTTTTATCAAATAAGATTAACCTCTTTATCGATTCAGAAGTTGTCATTTAATGCAACTATTAAGAGATAAACAAATAACCTCAAATTCATTAAAACTTTTGTCGAGTGCACACGTTAACAAAAAAATAGTTTTTTTTTTTATGTTTTCAGCTTGGCTATCCCATACGTTTTGAAGTCTTCCCCTTCGGGCGAATGTGATAGCGCCTTCACGGTATTTTTAATATCGTCAAATGGTATGAATTTAAATTACTACCTCCATTTCCCACAAAACATGGACTTTGAAGTCGATCTAGATATCTCAGATTGACAACTTTGTTATTTTCATATTAAATATTGTAGATTGTTTTTGTAAACAATTAATTATTTATTTTCTATTACAGTTTTTGGACTCGGGATATTCATAGAAGGAAAAAAAATGATAATTTTCCATCTTTTTAAACTAAAACATACTTTGATACCAAATTGTCTTTTGACATAGCGGTATGTGAGTCTTTTGCCTCCTAGGAGATCAGAGTTTCAAACATCACCAAAGGTGAGGAGAGTGTATGTGTTTATTTCTGAATGTTTTATTTTGTCAAAGACCTTCCAGCCTAGTGGTAAAGGCGTGGGCATGGCATAGTCATAAACCCGAGTTCGAGCCTTGGGAGGGGAGTGTTGGCGACATTTAAGTGGGGCCATGTTTAACCTCCAAATTTGCCGGGGATTAGTCGGGCTTTGGCCCGGACACCCTTACAAAAAAATAAAACATAATTTGAGAATTTCATACTATAACCACGTTCCACGTCACAATTTTATTGGATTTTTCATTATAGAAAGTAACTTTCACACCTAATAATATACCGAAGTGGCATATGTTATTTATAAATTATATTTTTATTTTTCACAAGCAATATATTACATCACTCTTTATTATTATAATAAGACAACCAAAAGCCAGAATATCAGTTCTACTTCTATATCCGTCGTTTCACAATTTAACTGCTTTTACACTACATATTCATTTTTCTGCAACCAATGTATTTTAACTCCCGTTATTCTGACAAAATAAAACATTCATAAATAAAATTGTACCATAATTATTGTGACACCTTTTAACACTTTATACTGAATTCAAACTTATTGATGTTTTCTTTAGTACTCAACAACGAAATATATAATCAAACTACAAATAATTAAAATAATAACAAAATAAAAACCACTAGGATGGTGCTCGATTGGTTTATGCTTGTACTCCAAATGTCAAAAGTATCTGTAAGTCCTAAGTTCGAATCCAAGAAGGAATAAAAAATTTCCTTATGGCTATGTAGGTTCAAATGCGGTGACTCCGGGCTACCCGCAAAATGAGTGATCGCTCTGGAATTAGTCGGCTCGCATAACGGGTTGAATATTGAGGTTAATCAAAAAATAAAAATCCAGAAAAGACATGAGACTAGGGGTGTACGCGGGCTGGGTTGGGCTGTTTACAACATTTTTACAACCTAACTCAATTATGACGGTTTGAAAAAATCTCAACCCAACCATTCAAAAGTATAACCTAACCCAACCCGACCCTTGCGGGTTGAGGCGGGTTAGTAGTTACATAAATTTGACAAATGAAGTAATTCATAAAATTTAAGTTTATTTACCATACTATAAAGCGTCCTATCTAAAAATATTACAATAGGTTTATAGGACGTTTTTGGATGTTTCAACAAGTGTTTTAAAATGATTTTTAAATAAAACGTCGTATTAGTTATTTTATAGAAACATTTTGACCCATAAACTAATCTATTTATAGGATACCTATATTTATATGATGCTTTTTCAAGTCGTGTCGTATAAAATAACTAATACGACACTCTATTTTAAAGAGTCATAAAATTTGTTAAGACGCACAAAATTATCCTATAAACATATATAACTCTTTTAAATTAACTTATTTTTCTTGTTTCGTCCTATAAAGTATCATATTAGGACGCTTAGACATTTTAGGCATCCTATAAGATGTAATGTTGTTGTAGCAAAATGCTATAATTGAGCATTTTCTTTCCAGTAAAGTACAACATAGAATGGCGGGGTATTTAGATTGATGGATTCGTCAACCAAATATCTATCGATATCATTCATATTCTCCAACATATCAATTTGTTGTTGCTGCATAAAAAATTCCAATAATTAATTATATTATTTGTCATCATTCTTTGATCGTGAATCTCTTTTGGTAACCTACACGTTCAGATAAAATCAAATAAAACATAATATCAATAAAATTTATACATTATTAATATATATACATAATAAACATATATATATATATATATATATATATATGTGTGTGTATAAACAAAATTTTATAAAAAATAGATATTAGCGGCTTGACGGGTTGAGTTTAATTGGGTTGTTAGCGAGTTAGGTTAGACGGGTTTCACGGGTTGACGGTTTTTTGTACACTCCTACATGAGACCTTATATGTATAAACCATAAGGACCAATATTGTAATTTACTATAAAATCAAAAGAATACATAAACATCCATAAAATTTCCAAGAACGAGATCAACAAAAATCCCAAAAACCCACCAAACCAGTTAACGCAAATTCTGTTTCTGCTTGTGAACATCGAGATTAATGGAAACCTTCGACAGCCATGGCAGCACCTTCATCTTCATTTTCTCTCTCTACATCCCTTTTCTCTCTCTAGCCACTGATATCATCACTCCCACACAACCACTCGCCATGAATGAAACTCTAGTCTCGTCTCGTGAAGTTTTCGAGCTGGGTTTCTTCCATTTCGGCAACAATAATCTGTATCTCGGCATTTGGTACCGCCAAATTCAACCGAGAACGATCGTTTGGGTAGCAAATCGAGACGCCCCCATTAATTCATCGTTCGGGAAGCTAATAATCGGCGACGATGGCAACATAGTCCTCGTAGATCGAGCCGAAATCGCAATCTGGTCATCGAATCAATCCGTACCGGTGATCAACACGGTGGCGCAGCTTCTGGATTCCGGTAACTTTGTCCTCCGTCGCGAAAATGACGAGAACACGAAGAATTACATCTGGCAAAGCTTTGATCATCCGACGGATACTCTATTACCCCGGATGAAGCTAGGGTTGAGCCGAACAACCGGAATCAATCGGGTTCTGAAATCATGGAAGTCCAATAACAATCCGGCTTCCGGCGATTATTCATTCGGAATCAACATCCATGGATTCCCGGAGTTTGTGTTACGGGATAAGGAAACGGTTACAGCCAGGACCGGGCCGTGGAACGGGATAATGTTTAGCGGTACACCGGAGAGGGAGGGGGTGAGCATAGTAAACTTCAATTTTCAGAACACCTCCGATGAGATTTATTTTTCATTTGAAACGGTAAACAGTTCTGTTTATTCGAGATATCTCGTAAGTACTTCCGGCGACCTTCAACGTTTCACTTGGACGCCGGCCGCCGGCACCTGGAGTTTATACTGGAAATTCCCGTGGGATAGATGTGATAACTACAACCGATGTGGGCCGTTCGGCATTTGTGATGTAAACAGTTCTCCGATCTGCAAGTGTTTGAGCGGATTCCGGCCCGGGTCAAATGGGTGTGTTCGTAGCTTCGGGTTGGATTGCGGGTCGGACGGGTTTCAGCAGTTGAAGAACATTAAATTACCCGAGGGCTCGAAAGCATTCATTGACGAGACGTTGAATTTGAGTCGGTGTGCCGAGCTTTGCAAACGGAATTGTTCTTGCACGGCTTACGCTAATATGTATGTTCCGTGGGGCGGGTCGGGGTGTGCGATATGGGTCGTGGATCTTATGGACATGAGGCAGTATGCCGAGTCCGAAAGTGGTGGACGAGATATTTATATTCGGGTTGCGGCTCCTGATCTAGGTACGTCTTTTAGCTCTGATTTGAATAAAATTGAGTTTACAAGGAACCACCAATTTCTAAGCGTCTTGATAGACTGTTTTATAAGACTTAATCTATAAGATCAAAAAATAAAACATCTATCCAAAGGCATTGTAATAAGTTTACAGGACGATTTATTATGTTGTAACAAGTTTTTTTAAGGACATGTTTAATATAAAGCGTCGCATTAGCTATTTTATAGGACACATATGAGAAAATGTGTTCTATAAACTCATATTTTTACAGGACACTTGTTTACCCTACCCTAAACCCTAAATTCTAAACCCTAAACCCTAAAGTAACTATGATTTGTTCATTGCAGGCCACTTACCGACGGGCAAAAAATCTAAAAATGACAATCGTGTTGTCAAAATTGTCGCTATTGTTGTCGGTATTTTTGCAGGGCTAATCACTCTATTGATACTCGTTTATCTGAAGAGGAAGAATACAGGACGGTTGAAGAAATCTGTTACATTAAGAATAGGTAACTTTGACTTTACAAGTCAAACACCTTACTTTATAGTTGGTAGTTGTTGAATGGTTTGATGCAGAATTGATTAAGTGGTCAGAATGATTAAAATGCTCTTATAAATAGTGCAAAATGAAATATAATTGTTTGGTAGTTATTCAAAATAAAATTAGGGTGCTGAGTGGTTAAGGGAGGCACAAGATACAAAATCATTCAAAGGGTTTTAGAACCATTAAGAGACAGACTTTTTTTTGCCAAAAAAGATTCACTTCTTAACGATTCAGATGAGTTGTCTCTTAATGAAACTATTAAGAGGTAAACAAACAACCCCTTAGATTCATTAATGTAACATAGAATGTATTTCTAATTGCATTACCCATAAAAAGTTTCATTAAAACATGTTCGTTATAATCTTTAAAATGGAGAAAAGAGAGATATCAAAATCTCCAACAGATTTTTTCGTATGTAATTTTTGAATTTGGAGATTAAACGAAAATAGAGTATGATCATGATTAATATGTTCTTTTACGATCTATATTTAGGTCCACAAGAAAGAACCGATGGCGAAACACAGATTGATGAACTCGACCTACCCTTGTTTGATTTTACGACATTGGTTATAGCCACAAACAACTTCTCCGATGCAAACGAACTTGGTCAAGGTGGATTCGGGTGTGTTTATAAGGTAAAGTTTTGTAATATATATATATATATGTGTATATATGTGTGTGTATAGAGAGAGTTGAGATCACTTGAGACTAGCGTGTTTTCATAAGACTTGTGAGACCATTTTTTTACATTTGAAACTTTACAACAAAACACTGTGAAGGTAACATTTACAATGTTTTTGCTGTGAAGGTAACCTTCACAATGTTTTTGTTGTGAAGGTTCGGATTTTTTTTTACTTTCATAGTGTTTTGCTGTGAAGTTTCAATTGTAAAAAAGTGGTCTCACGGGTCTCATAAAAAACAGACTGGTCTCACGTGAACCCAACCCTATATATACATATATGTGTCAACCCTATATATACATATATGTGTGTGTATGTGTATGTGTATGTATGTATATACAAGCATTTTTTTTTTATAATTTTCTAATTAATAAGATTCAATTTATAATACCACAAAATAATTAATTGGAAAATAAAATCTTATATAAATTAAAAAACCTCTTATTTTCTCTCTTCTCTCTCATTTCACTTTTTTTATTAACCTGATGTCCAACCCGTTATATGAGCCGACTGGTTCCAGGGCAATCATCCGCTTTGCAGGTGGTCCGGAGTCACCGCATTTAAACCTTCATGACCACAAAAGAATTTCTATTTCCCATTGGATTCGAACCAGACACTTTTGAGCCCAAGCTCAAACCATCGGGCACCACCTTTGTGGTTCTCTCATTTCTTCAAAACACATACGTACACACACATAATTGAATTTGCACATAAGATGAATATATTGTGAACATTTTTTAGAGATATTACTATAGTTTGTAAACACATTGTGAAAACAGTTCGAAATCTACAAGATTTAGTATAATTTGTGAACACCAACTAAATCAGTAAAACTAAATTTATATGTATATATATATTTTTTTTTTTATTATTTCATAAATAACGATAAAAAAATCTTAATCTCATTAATTAATAACATTAATTATCTTAAATTAGTGGCTTAGGATGGATCTCACGAATATCACAAATTTTAAAGTTCTCAAATGATTAAGTCAATATGTCTGTGTATGTGGATGTTAGAACGAGAACACCTTTATTTTACAAAAACACGAGGACATCACAATATGATGATACATATGCATGGGGACGTGGTGATGTGGTGAACGTATTGGCCCACAACCTAGGTCGTGCCACGACTCTGTTTTAATGTCACATATGATAAACTATACTAAAAGGGTGTTTTTTGTAAAATGAAAGTATTGCCGTTTGAACCCCCCCCCCCCCATATATCAGAAGGGTACTCATGCAATGCAACGAAATATATCTCGATTTTAGTGTTTTGTTTTATTCAGTTTGTGTAGATGTTTTAATACAATTTTTATGTTTTGAGAAATGAATAATGTTTTTGTTTTTGAATAAAATACAAACTTGAAAATATCATAAAATTTCTAAAATAAATATATCAATATTAGTGTCCAGTTAACTATTTAAAGTTCTTGTTTTTTTTTTTGTGTAATTTCTTTAATTCATTTTTTTCATTATAATTTAATTTAGATTTAGTAACGAAATAATTTATTTTTGATTTAATAATATTATTTTTTATAARAATAATWAYTAAGTATTYTGTTAGAACTCAATGATTATCCTAATTATATTWTARATTTTTTATATTTAAAATGAAATGTTTATTTTATATTTGACTATGGTTATTTGCAGTTAGTTACACGAATTCAAATATAAGGCTTTAATATGTTGTACTTACGTACAATTTATTTGCAATATTGAATTTTAAGTAATATGCATCAATAATCAGTACTTCATGCATGAAAAATGGTTTTTAAGAGTTTTTGTCAAATGTTTTATAATATAGTATAGACAATATTATATTAGCTTATGCACAATTAAAACAATAATACGACATTAACGTTGTTGATGATATTAGGGTACGTTACGTGGAGGGGAAGTCGTAGCTGTTAAAAGGCTCTCGAGAGTTTCACATCAAGGGATCGAGGAACTTAAAAATGAGGTTGAATTAATCGCGAAACTCCAACATAGAAACCTCGTTCGGCTACTAGGTTGTTGCATTGACGTTGAAGAGAAGTTACTGATTTACGAGTTCATGGAAAACAAAAGTCTCGATGCGTTTCTTTTTGGTAAGTCTCGCAATTTTTTATGATTATTTTCTTATTTGACACTCGGGTTTTCTCACTGAAATCTAACACGTTTTTTTAAAATCCGTTAAAGACCAAGAGAAAAAACCCGAACTCAATTGGCAACTGCGACTTGATATTATAGACGGGATTGCTCGAGGGCTTCTTTATCTTCATCAAGATTCACGGTTTAAAATCATTCATCGAGATCTCAAAGCAAGTAACATTTTGTTAGATAAAAAAATGAACCCCAAAATATCAGATTTTGGTATGGCACGGATTTTCGGGAGCGATCAAACCGAAGCAAAAACTAAGAAAGTTGTTGGAACATAGTAAGTATCGTATTGCGGTTCATTATACATAAGCACACAAATTAGAGTAAATGCGGTGGTGCCTAATTGGTTTGAGCTTGACTCCAAAGGTCAAAAGTACCTGGAGATCCTAGGTTCAAATCCAAGGAGAAATAAAAATATCTCCTTGTGGCCGCGAAGGTTCAAATGTAGTGACTCCGGGCTATGTGCAGGTGGTCTCCCTGTGATTAGTCGGCTTGCATAGTAGGCTAGATATCCAGGTTAATAAAAAAAAGAGTAAATTACGTTTTCATCTTTGTGGTTTGTTGAAAATTGCTATTTTCGTCCCCGTAATTTTGAAATTATGATTTTTTTATCCCTATGGTTTACAATACATCGTTGTTTTCGTCCATGTGATTTAAAATTCATTGCTATTTTAGTCCCTCGTATTTAAAGGTAGGACTCAGTGTCATGAACCAAAATAGCAATGAATTGCAAACCATAGAGACAAAAGCACAATATAGAAATCACAGGGATAAAAATGTAATTTACCCTAAGAATTATATCACGTGCCTTCTTAGACAAGTTTCCTTTTTCTCACTGTTTTTCCTAAAATTATTACAGCGGTTACATGTCACCAGAATACGCAATGGATGGCAATTTCTCAACAAAGTCAGATATTTATAGTTTCGGGGTTTTGGTTCTCGAGATAGTAAGTGGTAAAAAGAACAGTGGATCACTGTACACAAGTAACGAACTTAACCTCCTTGCACATGTAAGTACCAAGTACCAACAGTGCCAGATCCAAGAATTTTTCAGTATTATACTCTTTTTCCTCAGAGAAGCTACCAGATACACATTTAAAATGGTCGTTTTTTAACCTAAACGGAAATTTTAGGCATGGACGTTATGGAAAGAAGGCAAGGCTTTGGAACTAGTGGATGAATCGGTTGAAGCCAAATTTTTGGAAGACGAAGCACTGAGATGCATACAAATAGGACTGTTATGTGTTCAAGAACAAGCTAAAGATAGGCCTTCTATGTCAAAGGTGGTGTTGATGTTAAACAGTGAAACTGCTAAACTGCCACAACCGAAATATCCTGGATTTTTTATTGGGAAAAAGTATACTGAAACGGAGTCTTCAAGCAAACAAAATGATTCAGTGACTGTAAATGAAGTCACAATCACTGTGTTAGATGTCAGGTAGCCTAAACAAGGTTAGCTACCGTAATTGAATTGTCTTAGACAAGAAAAAGCGCGTCATTCGTAAGGCATGGATCACACCATGGCGCGTGCGCGCACACACACACACACACACACACACATATATATATATATATATATAGAGAGAGAGAGAGAGAGAGAGAGGAGCAATCAAATGCAAATCACCCACATCCATCGATTTCATTGTTTAATCTTATGAACTTGTTTCATATAATACTTTTTTTGACGAAGTTGTTTCATATATGATTATGAAATTGTTTCATATAATACTTAATTATTTTTATTGTGGAGGACGTTAAACAATTTCATCAAGAAATGAATTACTTGAAACAATTTCATCATATTAAACAATTTTATGAAAAAGTTTCACTAAATTAAACAATGAAATCGACGATTTTCATGGTTTCTACTAATGGCGTGGTTTGTGTTTTATCCCTCCCTACATATGTATCGATAGAGCAAGGTTCAAATATGCAGTGAGAATGTAATAAGAAAAGGTTGATGAAATATTCATATGTGAATCATTGAAAAAATCTACTTGAAGATGCATATATGAATCCATATAAATAACATTTAACGTCGGTTCCCGTATGCATATTCAAATAGATTTTTTGGGAGTTCTTTCAAATAATTAACATATGAACCTTCTCTTAGACACAGTAAACCTATCCCTATTTGATAGAAAATGAGTTTTGTGAGTTCCTTAAAAACCGTAAGTAGCAAACTATCGATAACTTTCATTACGGTTTTAAATTGATTAGAAAGTTATTGGTTTAGTCTGTCACTTCGAGTTTGAGAGGTTACAAAAACTATTAGGGGCCGTTTACCAAACACTTACCTGGTAAGCGCTTACGGGTAAAATCTAACACTACCGGTTACTTATCGGGCAAGACTTTAGTCCATCAAAACGACATTATATGCAACAATTTATCCAGTAAGTGCTTATTATGGTAAAAGTCGTCACCCTCACTTACCGGGTAAGACTCTTGGTCCTTGTCTCCTTCTTACCGGGTAAGATTTTTAGTCTTTATCATATTCATCCAGTAAGGTAATGTGACTTGGTAAACGTTACTCAGGTAAGCGTTTAATAAACGACCCCTAAATAGAATATTTGGTAAACTATAGTCAATAAAAATATTAAATTAAAATATATAATAAACTAGAAAGTCACAACAATATATTATAAAAGGGTAGAAAGATGTGTAACCCATGACCAAGCTTTTGTTTTCTGATATGATTTTTTTAAGCATATGATATATATATATATATATATATATATATATAAAATAATAAATGCAATAAATAAATTTATATACCCTTCTCATTTTTGGTGAGTTTTGAACCTTTGACTTTCTAGGAGACTAAAGACTACAATACCACTAGACCAAAAACCCTTTAATAATATGAACCTTTCTTGTTAGCTTTCTTTTACCACTTTTTTGCTTTTGGTAATACAATGTTTGATTTTCTATATAATTTAAAAAAAATTAAATCTAAATTAAATTCTTTAAAATATTCTAATAATGATAAAATATTTTAAGAACTTATTTTGTAAAGTAACCAAAGGGTCTCTGGCCTAGCGGTATCGTAGTCTTTAGCCTTCTAGAAGGTCAAGGGTTCAAACCTCACCAAATGTGAGGAGAGTGTGTAAGTTTATTTGTTGCATTTGTCGTATATAAATATTATATACTTCAAAAAAAGTGTTAAAGTAAAAAAATATATTAATTTCTTCATGGAAAATGTATTGCTCCTATTCTCTGTATGATTATAAACCAGATCAAACTAAACAAACACGGTATATCTTTTTAAAAAATAAGATATCATAAAGGAGGATGTATGTAGACCGTCTTTTACCGTAATTACTGGTAGAACAGTTGTTTTCCAGAGTACCTCGAATCTGTTCAAATATACGAGCAACAAGAAAAGAAGAATTGATGCTAGTAATAATATTAAGCACCAGAAAAACGGAGAAATAAGCACAAAGAAACATGGAAAAATACAAGTAAAAAATGCATATCACCTTTTTAGGCATTTTTTGGCAAAAATAAGCTAACTTATTTTCTGGGTACATGTTTTAATGCACATAAGCTAGCTTGTATTCTAACTTATAGAAATACTAATTGGGTAATGCTTTGATAAGTTGTTGTCACTTTTTTCAATTAGACCCTTTATCAATATTAATTATTATTTATKACTATTAATTATAAATAAATAGTAATAAAATTTAAACATTAATATTTATTAATTATTTATTTTAATTATTAATCATTTATAAATAT
>NC_037541.1:354122-357669 GCF_001531365.2 Cynara cardunculus var. scolymus | reverse complement strand
TAATAATCAATTTGAAATTCTTTTAATCAATATATTATATTTTTAAATTTTTTATCATCTTGTTTGTAGTAGTTTATATATTATATTGTTAGAGATTTGTTTCAATTATATTTTGAAAAATATTATAATTGGTTAATTTTTCAAGATGTTTTTTTGGTCATTTTACATTCTTATCAACTAGTTTTGTCAAACATGATTTGTTCATCAACTAACTTATAAGCTAACGGCTAATTTATCAGTTAGTTTGCCAAACATAGCTATAATAGCATCTCTAGCCCAACACCAAATCCCAGATTTTGCATCAATTCTAACACCAATTCTTAATTTCCAAAATGAAATCTTGCACTATTTAGATGTTAGAGAAGGGTATAACAGTAAATTTGGGGTTATATTATTTGTGAGATTATGTGGAACCCATTAGGGGTCTCTTTAGGTGTAAGAGAAAGGGATTCCAACATATATAAAATACTAGCTTAATTAAGTCTAGTCGATATGAAACTCCAACATGCCAAAGACACATACATGCACACACGTATGCACACCCATGCATACATGTATGCGTGTGCGCGACACACACACACACACACACACACACACACACATATATATATATATATACTTAGGATCCGTAAAACCAGTTCTCAACCCTTGGATTAGATCTACAATATGACAATCTGAACATTCATAAATGCCACGAGACTTCTCAATAATCACAAAATTGTCACCGTACAACTTTAGATCATTAGCTTATAAAATTGATCAATAAACATAAATTGGTCTTACGGGTCTCACGAAAAACCTTTGGTCTCACGTGAACCCAACCCCCTTCTCCCTCTCTATATATATATATGTGTGTGTCGGGTGGGTTCCATTTAGAACCTCAAATTCATTGGGAACCCGATGAACCAAATATTCATGATGAATAACATTGAATAATAATTATCCATGATAAATGTCGTATTAGATAATCTTGACGAAAATTATTCATAATGAAAATACATCATGATATTAATGATAAAGAACATATCTGATATCTTGATAACAATGCATTAAATCATAAAGAATGAAAATGCATGATAATTAATATTCGTAATTATTCAATGATATTCATCATGAATAACTAATTCTCTTGGTTTTCAATGATTTTATATTCTTATTTGAACCACCTATACACACACACACCCACACACACACACATATATATATATATATATATATAGAGAGAGAGAGAGAGAGAGAGTCAGAGAGACTTGGGATCACATGAAAACAGTCTGTTTTCGTGAGACTACATTTTTGCACTTGAAATTTGACAACAAAACGTTGTGAAGGTAGCCTTCACAATGTTTTTGTTGTGAAAGTTCATGTTTTTTTTACCTTCACATCTTTTTGTTGTAAAGTTTCAACTGTAAAAAAATGGTCTCCAAAAAACAGACAGGTCTCACGTGAATTCATCCTTATATATATATATATATATATATATATATATATATATATATATATAGAGAGAGAGAGAGAGAGAGAGAGAGAGAGAGGAGGAGGAGGAAGATAAGGTTTACTTTGCAAACCATGTTATCTGTACAAACCGTACAAACTTTATTCAACCAATCATAATTTTTAATTTTGTTCATTTTTTTTGTAATTATAAGAGGTTGATTAATCATTTTTATTGTGGAGGGTGGTAATCATTGATATTATCATCTTCATTATTTTAATTTTAGAGAAATACATGGAACCGTTTCATTAAAATTTTATTAAGTATTAATTATATGAAACATTTTCATAACCATATATGAAACAACTTTATCAAAAAAAAGTATTATATGAAACAATTTCACAAGATTAAACAATTATATGAAAAAATTTCATAAGATTAAACAATAAACTTGACGGATGAGTGTGGTAAATTGGGTGGTTTGCATTTGATCGCTCATCTCTCTCTCTCTCTCTCTCTATATATATATATACACACACACAAACATACATACATATATGGAGTTTGTTTCAAATACAACCTATCGCATTTGTACAACCAATGCAACCCAATAAATTAAAATATTTATGGAAATGATAAGAGTTCATTTATTATGATTTAAATATTTATGGAATATGAATACGGATCATTAATTATGATTAATACTTTATATCAGGAAATAATCAAAACTTCTATAAATTACATATTCATCAAATTAAATGAACGGTTGAGATTGAGTTGTATTGGTTGTACAAATGTAAGAGGTTGTATAATAACCCACCTCTACATATATGTGTGTGCGCGCGTGCGCATGCAAACCACCCTTATTTAACAAAACCGTTCAAACCACCCTTATTCGTTGATTTTCGTTGTTTAATCTTATAATTTTTTTTATGGAATTGTTTAATCTTATGAAATTGTTCATATGATATTTTTTTTATGAAGTTATCTCATATATGATTATGAAATTGTTTCATATAATACTTATGAAATTTTAATAAAACTGTTTCATGTATTTCTCTAAAATTAATATAATGAAAATGATAATATCCATGATTAACACCCTCTACAATAAAACTGATTAATCAACCTACAAAATGAAAAATTATAATTGATTAAATAAGATTTGTACGGTTTATACAAATAACATGGTTTGTAAAGTAAGCATTTTCTCTCTATAAAGATTGTAAATTATTTTTGTATTCTTTTGCAACCATGGAATCATTCTTTAACCAGTCACAACTCACAAGTCAATGAATAAATTTAATAATTTATTAAAAATTAATTCGAAAAACAAAACAAGGGAATAAAATAAGTAGTTGAAACGGTGACGCATTGACCAAGAAAATTCAAGTTGACTTTTCACCAAATATTAGTTTTAAAAATTGATCAAGAATAAAAATTGTCGAATACTTATAACAATTCAAATACTTTTAACCATTCTTTCGTCTATGATTAGACTCGACCGTTGAGTGAGTTAAAAAATGTCATCTTATAACCATAAGAGTGATGTCTTATTGGTTTGAGCTTGGCTCCAAAGATCAAAAGTACCAGGAGGTTCCAGGTTCAAATCCAAGGAGGAATAAAAATCATCTTGTGGCCACGGAGGTTTAAATAGGATGACTCCGGGCTACCTGCAAAGCGGGTGGTCGTCCTGGGATTAGTCGACTCGCATAGCGGGTTGGATATCCAGGTTAATAAAAAAATGTCATCTTACATTAGTGTTTTGGATACGAGTTTCGTATGAGATCGATTGGAGTTGTCGGTAATCAGCTTTTTAAGGCAAGACATTTATGACATAATGAAAAACGATTAATATAACCGGCAAAAATATTTAAAAAAATCTAGAAATTTGAGAAAAGAAAATTAAGAAATAACTCTTCCACAAAGTGGAAATATGGGGGAAAAAGTATAATAAATTACCAAATTAGTCTTTTTATAATAAAATACATATTTTTCATTCAGGGTTATAATAGTCTTTAACTTATTTAATATTTTAAAAACTCAGAATAATGAGAAAAATTCTTTAGACAAATCTAATTATAAGAATGTGTCGCATCATTCTTTATAGGTTTT
>NC_037541.1:331622-351622 GCF_001531365.2 Cynara cardunculus var. scolymus | reverse complement strand
CGATTGAATTCATTGTCAAAGTCTATTGGATATATATATATATATATATATATATATATATATATATATGTAGGGTTGGGTTCACGTGAGACCAGCATGTTTTCGTGAGACCCGTGAGACCACATTTTTACACGTAACCTTCACATCAAAAACACTGTGAAGGTTTAAAAAAAGTCGAACCTTCACAGCAAAAACACTGTGAAGGTTTTAAAAAGTCACCTTCACTGTATTTTGCTGTGAAGTTTCAAGTGTAAAATGTTGGTCTCACGGGTCTCACGAAAACAGGCTGGTCTCACATGATCCCAAGTATATATATATATATATTGCTTTATAACTAAACCCGAACTGCCGGATTAACACCCCTCTCTTTAATGAAACAATTCTTAATCAAATATTTATTTCTTTAATAATAATAATTAAAAGGCGAATTGAATGAAAAAATAACGTATTTTAACTTAATTTTTATTCTGGGTAACGTACTTTCAAACCTTTTATTTTGATACTAAATATGTAAAATTTTAAATATTTAAGTACCCGGGTAACCGGTTGAAGCATGGTAATTGGTTAATGTTTCAACCGGTTACTCGGGTACTTAAATAGTTAAAACTTTACATCTTAGATATCAAAATGGAAGTTTTAAAAATATGTTACACAAAATAGAAATCAAGTTAAAGTACGTTATTTTTAATACAATTTGTCCTTCTTATTATTATAAAAGTTCGATATTATTTATACCTTCATATTGTTTATAATATAATATAAAAATAAGAATTATAGGATAAAGTTTAGAAATTTCAAATCCCTACCCATCAAATTATGGGTTTCTACACAACAACCATCAATATTTCACACATCTTTCCATACTTTCTTGGTCAATCAATATCATGTTGTTTTCTTTTTGTAAAGCATTTAATCAAGGTGTACGCGGATTGGGTTCGACGGTTTACAACAATTTTATAATCCAACCCAATTATGGCGGTTTGAAAAAATCTCAACCCAACTCTTGCGGGTTGAGGTGGGTTGGGTTGGCTGTTAGTAGTTACATAATTTGACGAATGAAATAATTCATAAAACTTAAGTTTATGAACCATACTATAAAACGTCCTATCTAAAAAGGTTACAATATGTTTATATGACGTTTTTGGACGTTTCAACAAGTGTTTTAGAATGATTTTTAACTAAAATGTTGTATTAGTTATTTTATAGAAACGTTTTGAGAAGTGTCTCGTAAACTCATCTATTTATAGGACACCTATGTTCATATGACACTTTTTCAAGTCGTGTTGTATAAAACACTAATACGTCAAGTTATTTAAAAACATCATAGAATTTGTTAAAACGTCCAAAATCATCCTATAAACATATTGTAACTCTTTAAAAGCGTCATAGATTGATGATTCGTCCATCAAATATCTATCAATATCATTCATATTCTCCAACATATCAATTTGTTGTTGCTGCAAAAAAAATCAATATTTTTTCTTATTAATTAGATTATTTGTCATCATTCTTTGATCGTGAATCTCTTTTGGTAACCTATATGTTTAGCTAAAATGAAACAAAATATAATATCAATAAAAATTATATAAAATTTATACATTAATAATATATATATATATACACACACACACACACATAATAAACATATATATGAATAAAGTTTTATAAAAATTATATATTAACGGCGGGTTGGACGGGTTGAGCTAAGCTCAATCCAATTTCAACCCTTATAATTGGCGGGTTAGCGGTTAGGCGGTTGGGCGATTAGGCAGGTTGAGCTTAATTGGGTTGTTACCAGGTTGGTTTGGACGGCTTTCACGGGTTGACGGTTTTTTGTACATCCCTACATTTAATTTTAATTTAACAATATAATATAATTTAAAGCATATAAATTTTACTAACAAAATTAAAATAATTATTTATTGATAAGGAAAAATGTAATTTTAAAAAAAGTTTATTAAAAATATTTTATAAAAATAATAATTGAAATGATTATCATCACCTGGTACTTATTTTTCGAACACCAGATGTTAAATATGACGAGTTCTGTGCATTTAAAAAGTGTAAAATTGTCGTTGTATTAACATCTTAACATTTAGATCAGCATTTTTTTAGAGGCGGACCTCGAAATGTTTTCAACTGATTGTACCATTTTACTGTACAGAACGAATCTATGAATATTTTTCACAGTATCATCATTGGTCTTTTGGTTAATTTCTTGTTTTTCCTATGTAGGGTCCAGTGTTTGAGTTTTTTATTCCAATTTTTTTCTTCAGAATCTTAATAAGCTTGAAATTAAGAAGTCGTTTACTGAAGGCTTATTTGGCAAGTGCTTACCGGATAAATTTCCTCATCGGATGTATGTAACAAGGGCCAAGAATCATACCGGATAAGAGCAATGTGAAGGATAGAGAGTCTTACCCGGTAAGTGAAGATTACAACTTTTATTCAGGTAAGCACTTATCCAGTAAATTGTTGCATTCAATACGTTTTGATATCCTAAAACCTTATGCATCAAAGTAAATTATAGTGTTGACTCATATAGATAAACACTTACTGGGTAAGCATTTGGATAAACAGCCCCTAAATGCTAAAAACTAAGAAAATAATACAAATGACATTCAAACATGCATACTGAAGTAGGGGTGTTCATCTAATTGCACAAACCATTCATATCGTACCGCAACTTGCGGTTTAGAACCTTTTCGGTGCGATTTACGGTTTACATTTTCATCAAACCAGACGTTGCAGTACGTGTTGCGGTTTTTAATCATCATGTCACAGTTCAAACTGTAGCACACAAATATTTTTATATATCAATAAATAAATGTATTTTACATGCATAATCATTTATCAGATAAAAATAGTTAATACATTATTGATTATTTATTAATTTTTTATGTTCATTTTTATAATTTTTACATTGTAGATTCCTTATTTGAGGTTTTTTTTTTTTTTTTTGGTATTTTCTTAAATATCAACCTCAAGGGTGGTGCCTGATTGGTTTGAACTTGGCTCCAAAGGTCAAAAGTACCGGGAGGTCCCAGGTTCCAATCCAAGGAGGAATTAAAATTCTCCTGTGGTCACGGAAGTTCAAATACGATGACTCCGGGTTATCTGCAAAGCAGGTGGTCGTCCTGGGATTAGTCGGCTCACGTAACGGGTTGGATATCCAGGTTAATAAAAAAAATCATAGTCGAATTTATTTTGAAGTTAACCTTTCAAATATATATAAATTGACTACTGAACTCTATACTTTACGTGGCACTATTTTTAATCACACGTTTCGAACGTATTAGAACTTTTTATTGTATGGAATTCAAAAACGTCACCAAATCGAATTTATTTCAAAGTTGTGATTTTAAATTCTTGGATTGAAGTGTGTATGAGGTACAAACCGCACCGCGTCGCAGTTTAAGACATACAGTGTGGTTTCAGAGAATCTTCAAACCGCATATGTGGTGCGTTTGGCCCTAAACTGCATCGTGAGCACCCCGACCTGGAAGAGAGAAAAGACTGAGCAAACCAACTCTACCAATAAAAACTTGTATAATTACTGTAGTTTTAGGAAATATACGATCATACTCAACAAAATAATACAATGTCACATTTACACTGTAACAAAGAAACGAAGCGGTGAACCATACCACCGTATACACCGTTCGATGCAATCAAACTAGGGTAGATTAATAATATTTTAGTTTATGTCACATTCTTGTTCCATCTTGTTTCATTTATTTAGGTGGAATAAGAAAAAAACCTCTTTTGTCTCATGTTGTTCCATCTTATCTCAATTCTTGGCCTTGTCTTATATCGCGCCAAACGTGGGACAGTAAGTTCTTGTTTAATCCCATGTTGCACCAAACATGAGAGAGTTGGTTTTGTCTCATCCTGTTTCGTCCCATATACCTTACAAAACATTATTTTAACAATAAAAACAAAATCAAGGCCTACCCAACAAAGAAACGAGATGAGGTCAACAAACACTTCATTGTTCCTTTTTCTACCAAGAAATTCTTTGAATGACACAGAAACCACGTTCACATGAACAACAACAACAAAATCAATCAAAATCACAAAACCCCAATTCAAAAAACTCAAAAGGGTTCTCGAATTCTCTAAATTTCTCTCTGTGGAAATGAAAAACCTCCATTGTTGTACCTTCATCATCGTCTTCTCTCTCTTCTTCCCGTTTTTCTCTGTAGCTATCGACACCATCTCGCCGACCAAACCCCTCGCTGGAAATCAAACTCTGGTCTCTAATGGTGAAGTTTTCGAGATGGGTTTCTTCAATCGAGGCAACGGTAATTTGTATTTAGGAATTTGGTACAAAAATGTCGAGATGAAAGAGTACGTTTGGGTAGCAAATAGAGACGCCCCCATTAATTCATCGGCCGGAAAATTAACAATCGAGGAGAATGGAAAGTTGGTCGTTGTGGATCAGAGTGAAACCGCCGTCTGGTGGACTAACCAATCGGCACCGGCGGTGGAGAACATGGTGGGACAGCTGCTCGACAACGGAAACTTTGTTGTTCGCCGTGAAAATGATGACGACGAGAAGAATTACATCTGGCAGAGCTTTGATTTTCCGACGGATACTTTGTTGCCGGAGATGAAAATCGGGTGGAGCCGGAGAACCGGAGTGAACCGGTTTTTACAGTCGTGGAAGACCGCCACCGATCCGGGTTCCGGCGAGTATTCTTTCAAAATGAATACCGATGGGTTCCCGGAGGTTTTTTTGTTGAGTATGGAAACTCCGACTTACCGGAGCGGGCCGTGGAACGGGAGAAGGTTTAGCGGTGTACCGGAGATGGTAACGGCGAACTTAATCGAGTTCGAATTCGAAAACAATTCCGAGGAGATTACATACTCATTCGAAATGCGAAACACTTCCGTTTATTCCCGATTGATTATGAATTCTTCGGGATTGCTTCAACGATTCACGTGGGTAGAAACATCGAAAACGTGGAGCAATTACTGGTTCGCTCCACGCGATCAATGCGATTACTACGGCGAATGTGGGCCGTTCGGCATTTGCGATTCGAACCTGTCTCCAGTTTGCAAATGTCCGAAGGGATTCCGGCCAAAAAACCAGCAAGCGTGGGATTTACGAGATGGGTCGGGCGGGTGTGTTCGGAGCTCCGAATTGGATTGCGGGTCGGACGGATTTCTGCCATTGAAGAACATGAAATTGCCGGTAAGCTCGAAAGCGTTCGTCGATCGGAGTATGAATTTGAGCCGGTGTGAAGAGATTTGTAAACGGAATTGTGCTTGTGCTGCTTATGCTAATATGGATATCACTTCCGGCGGGTCGGGTTGTGTGATTTGGGCCGTGGATCTTTTCGATATGAGACAATATGCTGACACCGAAAATGGTGGTCAAGATCTTTACGTTAGAGTTGCAGCTTCTGATTTGGGTACGTCTTTTTTTTCTAACTTCTGATAAAATGGAATTTTCCATCGGAGGGTAGTTTTACGTGCATTAACGACTTGTACCTTACAAGTCGTTAGTATCGTTATTGTACCCTTTGATAGAAATGGTATACTTTTTCGAATTTTAGTTTGCATGCTTAAAATTAACATAGAAGGTTAACGATATGTGCATTAACAACTTGTACCATACGTTTCTGACTTGAAATATTCCATTGGAGGGTAGTTTTACGTGCATTAATGACTTGTACCTTACAAGTCTTTAGTATCGTTGTTATACCCTTCGTTGGAAAAGGTATACTTTTTCGAATTTTAGTTTGCATGCTTAAAGTTAACATAGAAGGTTCACGATATGTGCATTAACAACTTGTACCATACGTCTCTGACTTGAAATTTCCCATCCGAGGGTAGTTTTACGTGCATACGACTTGTACCTTACAAGTCGTTAGTATCGTTATGGTACCCTTCGATGGAATTTTTTAAATTTTAGTTTGCATGATCTTTGAGCATAAACGTGGAAGTTAGAATTTAAAGTTAAAAATACGTGCATTAACAACTTGTACCATACGTCTTTTGAAAATTTCCATTGGAGGTTAGTTTTATGTGTAGCGATGACTTATACTATACAAGTCATTGATACTGTAATTGTACCCTTCGATGGAAATTTTCAACCATGAACTGAAAAGTTACCATAGAAGGGTCACGATACGTGCATTAACAACTTGTACCATACATCTCTGACTTGAAAATTTCCATTGGAGGGTAGTTTTACGTGCATTAATGACTTGTACTATACAAGAAGTTGATAATGCTATTGTTCCCATGAACCGAAAAGTTACCATAGCTGGATAACGATACATGCATTAGCAACTTGTACCATACAGGTCGTTGTTTTACCATTACATGGAAAGCATATACCTTTTTCGGATCTATACAGGTCATAAGTTATAGAAGTCGTTTTACGTTTCATTTTACGGGAATTATATTATTAAAAATCAAATCGAATTATTTTATTAGAAATTATAAATAAATTCCAATAAAAATAATTTAAATCTTTTGTTGTCAAAAAATTCTAATATGGAGATAAAAATAATTGAATTTTAAATTAATTTTATTTTAAAAATAATAAATTAATTCAACCCTTTTTTTCTAGGGTAGATATGTTTCATTTTGTTTTCTTATTAAATAATGAATTAAAAAATAAACTTATAATTGTTTAATATGACCAAATTTTGATAATAAAGTATGTTTACTAATCGGGTAACTGTTCACTGATGTCACTTACTTTATCTGGTAAATATGAAAGAGACCGACAATCTTATTCGATAATCACTTATTAGGTAAAAGATGTTTACTGATAATTAATTTTGACGACCGGGAAATATGATAACCGAGAAAACGAGGGTGATGGTTCTGGTCAGTAAGCGTTTATCTGATAAACTTTTAGTAGATAACCCGTAAGTTACGATCCTTATTAATAAAAATAAGGATAATCAGTAAATTTTCTATACAACAGTTACCCAATTAGCAAAACAGTCTTTCCAAACTCTCCCCCTTTTTGCAAGCTTTATCTTTTCAGTTTTCGTATACGAATCTTGATTATTTTAATACACAAAGTATCATTCATAAAGCTCGTAGAGTGACCCTATTTTGCTAACCAGTCGTCTGTGGCGTTTCCAAGCTTTAAACCAGTATACATCAAAACTTACCTGACGTCGTCTTAAGTGAGTTTTATAGTTGGGACCAGCTCGTAAAAGCCCATTTTGCGAACTGGGTGGCTGTTTAATATAAATGTTTTGAAAAGTTGTTATTTTGCGATAATACCATTCTAAATCTGGGAAATCGTCCAAAATAGCCATATTTGACTCTCCCCTCGTTTTATTTATAGTCGTTTTTATACACAATTCATCAAAATAGTCAAAAATTTGACAAACAACAATTTCGCAAGTTGTTAAAGAGCTACTTGCGAAATGCTGACATGATAGCGTCACTTGCTGAAGTGCTACTTGTTACGTCAGTATTTCACAAGTAACACTTTAACAAGTATTACTTTACGAAGATACATCAATAAAAAGAGCCAACAATATGTTTAATACTTTATTGACGAAAAAGTCCACTTTTGGAATGTACAACTCATGATGCATAAGGTACAAGTAGAGGGGAAATAATTTGTGGTTCTTGACCAATTTTGGACCACCTAACATTTTACATGTGAAAGTGTCTTGACCAACCCTTTCCGTTGTCCCCGTGAATGGTTGCGTGATTCTTTTCGTTAGCAATCAAGATAAAGAAAATTACACATTTGGTCCATGGGCTTTTAAAGTTTGCTAGTTTTGACCCCTAGATTTATTTGAAAGTTTATTTTTAATCCATATACTTTCATCTTGAGTACTTTTCAACCATCTTTTTTTTAATACTCGGATGCAAAAAAAAAAAAAAAAACCTGTACTCGTACCCGTTTTGACTATCTCTAAGTTGGTTGGAATAGGGATTCCTGAAATTAAAAACTCGGGATGGGGATACCTTGAACATGACACTTTTTATAGTATAAACAATAATTATAATTATATATATAGACTTGAGATCATTTGAGACCAAATTATTTTCGTGAGACCACTTAAATAACACTGAACTTTCACAGTGTTTTTGCTGTAAAGATTCGTTGTTTTTCATACCTTTACAATTAATTACTGTGAAGTTTGGTCTTACGAAAACATGTTGGTTTCACCTGAACCCAACCCTATTATATAGTAAAGGTGGAGGTTCAAACGAGAATATCTAAATTTTACAAAAAACACCCTTATTACATGTGAATGAACCTGATGATGTATGACGACTTGGCTAGTGATCTATGCGTCAAAGGTCGTTTCATGTCTCTGATTTAGTATCTAATGTGATGAAATACAATATCATGTATAGTAAAAGAAAAAAAGGTTTTTCATGTTTTCGTAAAATGAAGGTGTTCTCGTTTAAAACCTTACATATAGCATAATTATTGTCGGTGATTAAAGATTTTTAATCATTGCACCTTTTATTGTAATCAAATAATTGAAATAATCTTTTTGTAGAAAAACAAAACATGATTTTGAGACATTTACAAGAAAATATATGAAACATCATGCATTATTCACATATGAATAATGATTGTTTGGTACCATGATTGTTGTCAAAGATTTTAAAAGGTATAATGAATCATTGGCCCCACTTGCTTTGACTAACCATTCATGGTCTAAACTCCAAGCACCTACCTTCATTCATAAATCCTCTTGGTATAGTGATTGATTGACCATGTGTTTACAATGGAATTTAATACCACTTTACATGTCTTAAAAGTATTTACAATAAAATGTCTTAATTAAAACAGATGGTTATTGTCGGTTAAGGGCGTTTTAGGAATTATGGTTTTCATCGAGAAAATACAGTAGGGAACTACATGATCCTTTAAAGGGTCGTTTTAGATTATCGTTAAAGAAAATACTGAATTTGAGGGTTGTTTAGCACTTGCTGACTGTAAGTTGTTACAGGGTTAAGATACTTATCCTGTAAGAAGGGTGGTTGTTTGCCAATACTCTCTGACTTATAAATAGGGGTGCTCAAAACCCCTACCAACCCGATCAACCCAACGCGAAATAACTTAACTCGAAGCAACCTGATGTCTAATCGAGTTGCAAAATTTTCAAAATGTATGTATTGAGTTGATATTATTTGAACCCAACTCAACCCAATGAACCCGATATCCTTTTATTTATTGAATTTAATATGATTGTTGAATTTCTATTAGTATATACATTAGACAATTACACTATCACGTACGTCCTTCATGTACGCGTATTTTCAATCTATTCACATCTCTACATAACTCATTCGTATATATGTTTAGTAATTATATATGTAAATTGAGAAAATCAATTGAATGTGATACATGTAAGAAATATGAATAAGTTGTATCAAATGGTTGATGATGAGAAAGAAATTATGAGTAGAGAAATAACATATTCAAAGTCAGAAAAATATTTTAATGCACCAAAGTATCAACCTGACCAACCCTTGGGTTGGGTTGGGTTGCACTTTGGTTTGGTTGGGTTGGGTTAGGATTTTTCAAATCGGAAGCATCGGGTTAGGTTGTTCAAATGTCTTCAACCCGATCAACCTAACCCATGAGCACCCCTACTTATAAATATGTTTGACTGAGATGCTGATTCAGTAAGAAAAAAGGTTGGTTTCTGATTTGGTTAGTGCTTTAGTTAGCGCTTACCCAAACGTTTGATAATCAACCATTTTCTGTCAGCATTTATCTAGACCGTACTGTTACTCAGTCAGTGTTTATCATTGATCAACGGCTATACGTGATTAAATTATGTATCAATTCAAATAGCATTAGTTTTGTAATTTTATATTGATGAACTACTTTAATAAATTGTACGTCATGCATTAAATTTGTGTCATTTTTTTAGGGATGGACCAAATTATCCTTACAAAAGTATATCACATGCACTAATAATTGTATCTTAAATTGGTTTTTGACAATTTTAGCCTTTGAAAAATGACCCTTTAAATTTATTTCAACTGGTTAGTAGGTATACATTAATCGTTACTCATTCGTCTATTGCAGACAAACCATCGACGGCCGGATCTTCAAAGTCCGGCTCTGACAACAATGTTGCCATGATTGTCGGCATTACAGTCGGAGCTTGTGCAGTGTTGATAATTCTACTGATACTCGTTTATCTGAGGAGGAAGAAATTGCGACGATTGAATAATTCAAAGATAGATAAAAGAGGTAGTTTTGACATTTAAGAGTCGAATATCATTCCAAGTAGCATAGGAAATAATACATAAAAACCACAAAGGTGGTGCCCGATTGGTTTGAGCTTGGACTCCAAATGTCAAAAGTGTCTGGAGGTCACATGTTCGAATCCAATGAGAAATAAAAATCTCCCTGTGGCCACGAAAGTTCAAATGCGGTGACTCTGGGTTACACGCGAAGCGGGTGGTCGACCTGAGATTAGTCAGCTCGCATAGTGGGTTGGATATCTGAGATAATAAAAAAAGAGTAAATTGCGTTTTCATCTTTGTGGTTTGTTGAAAATTGCTATTTTCGTCCCCGTGATTTTGAAATTATGATTTTTTATGTTATTAATATAGGTCCACTTGAAAGAAGTCAAGATTTCTTGATGAATGAGGGGATTATTTTGTCAAGTAAAAAAGATTATTCGGGTGAAACGACGACGGATGAGCTCGAGTTACCCTTATTCGAGTTTACGACTCTCGTTATGGCCACAAACAACTTCTCTGATGCAAATAAGCTCGGGCAAGGTGGGTTTGGATGTGTTTACAAGGTAAAATAATGTACTTTTTTACATATTTTTAAAGTTAAATGTTTGTATTTCTATTTACCGGTCAGGTTTAGGTGAAACTGCAAAAAAAAAAATGAAAAACTGAGGAATACTCTGGTAACCGTTCATCTGGATGGTGTGCACATGAACAATTACCATGTTGTTCCTTAGTTTTTCATTTTTTTGGGGTTTTCTCCTGAACCTCCCTTTTCTATTTACGTGTCTACATTCCAATTTTGTCCTTAATTATGAAATGGAGAAACTAATTATTGCCTCGATTATCAAGGGTAAAGTTGTCATTTAACTAATTAAAAAGTATAATAATTACACATTTTTAAAATTATATTCCTTTTTCATGGATGTTTTGTTGGTGGTGATATTAGGGTAAGTTGATGGAAGGTGAAGTTGTAGCTATAAAAAGGCTCTCACGAACATCGGGTCAAGGGATCGAAGAACTTAAAAACGAGGTTCGATTAATCGCGAAACTTCAACACAGAAACCTCGTTCGACTACTCGGTTGTTGCATTGAGGTCGAAGAAAAGTTGTTGATATACGAGTATATGGAAAACAAAAGTCTCAATACGTTTCTTTTCAGTGAGTTTCAGGGTTTTTTTTTTCCAATCGACTCTCGGGTTTTTCGTAGTCGAGATTTAGTCATGTTTCTTGAATTCGTTGCAGATAAAGAGAAAAGCCCGCTACTTAATTGGCAAAGACGATTCGATATCATATCTGGGATCGCTCGAGGACTTCTTTATCTTCATCAAGATTCGAGGTTTAGAATCATTCATCGAGATCTTAAAGCAAGTAATATTTTGTTAGATAGGGAAATGAACCCAAAGATATCAGATTTTGGTATGGCGCGGATTTTTGGGAGCGATCAAACCGAAGCAGAAACAAAGAAAGTAGTTGGAACACAGTAAGTATCTTTTGTATTTTTCAGACGACTTTTGGACGTCGTGTGTTTTTTTTTTCTTCTTCTTATTGTTATTATTACTATTTTGCAGTGGTTATATGTCACCCGAATATGCAATGGATGGACTCTTCTCGATAAAATCAGATGTCTTTAGTTTTGGGGTTTTGGTGCTCGAGATAGTGAGCGGTAAAAAGAACAGAGGATTCTACTATGCGGATAACCAACTTAACCTCCTCGGACATGTAAGTACTAATCAGTAATAACCACTAATCTGCGGTATTTGCTTTTTTTCTTGGAGAAATACCATATAGAGTCTAAATGTGCTTGTAAATTAATTGCGTTTGCAGATAAAAATGCTAAATATAATAAAAAGGTAAAAAGTGAAGATTCACATGTGAATCTAGTGAAGAGTTTGAAAATCTATATTTGAATATGCACATGTGAATCAATGGTACAAATGGGTTACATTTGCATCTTCAAATGGATATTTTCAACTATTCACATATGAATTTTCCATTTAACATTCTTTCTTACTTTCTCATGATATTTAGACTTATTATTTGAACCTCCCGTTTGCTCCTTTTTATATTAGATTGACCAAAAAACACGATATTTTTCAGACATGGAAGCTATGGAACGAAGGGAGGGGTTTAGAACTGCTTGATGAATCCGTAGGTGCAAAATTTTCGAAAGATGAAGTATTAAGATGCATACAGATCGGATTGTTGTGTATTCAAGAACAAGCAGACGACCGACCTAATATGTCGAAAGTGTTGTTAATGTTGAGCAGTGAAGTCGTACAACTGGCACAGCCGAAATACCCTGGATTCTGTCTCGGAAAGCGGCATTTCGAAGCCGAGTCATCGAGCAAGCAAGATGAATCCATGACCGTGAATGAAATCACGGTCACTATACTTGATGGCCGGTAGCCCAAACCACGTTAACCATCATCATCTCATACCAATTTGTACATTATGTTTCCACTTTTTTAATCATTCTTTTTATGTCATGTTTTACATGATCCACGATTTTTGTAGATACATAAAATATATATATATATATATATATATAATATCAGTGCGGAATGATTATTTGAGAACCCATAAAATTGTGATAACTTTGAAAACAATAATGCATTATTTCACATAATTTTTTCCACTTACCTTACGGTTAAATTTAATTTAAGGTAATGATTAACATATATTTTTCACAATATATATGTTTCACATATATTTATTGTAAGTAACCCAGTCTAATAGGTCTTCTAGAGTAGAGATGGCTAAATGGGTCCGGCCCGGCCCAGGACCGACTTAGGACCGGATCGACCCGAGACCGGTTTGGGATTGCCGGTTATGGTTTTCATCCAAAAACAAGACCCGGTCCGTTCTAGGACCAGCCTGATTATTTTTCAAAAAAAATGTATTTTTATATGTATTTCTAAGTGTATTTGATTGAAAATCAAATTACAAATTTACAATAAAACATATTTTTTAAGTGTATTTGATGGAAAACCAATTATAAAACTAATTTTTAAGTGTATTTGATTGAAAACCAATTATAAAACAAACGTATTTTTTAAGTGTATCTGATTGTCTAAATTAGATTATTTAAAGTGTATTAGAATAACATTAAAGTTTTTTTAAAAATTTATCAAAAAAAGTTAAAAAAAATTGTATAAAGAAAATGTTTTTTTTTTGTATAGGCCCGGCCTTGGACCGGTTACCGTAACCGATTACAAAAACCCTTAACCGGGAGTTAGTATTTCGACGGGACCGGGACGGTGTAACCGGTCTGGATTGTTACTGTTTTAGCCCATGATCGATTTGGGCCCGGCCCTGCCCAGGACCGGTTTTTGGCCATGTCTATTCTAGAGTCTAAACAAACGTTGTAAGTAATCCCCTTAAATTTGTCGAGACACGGAAGTTTGATGAAAAATGTTGTTTTCGTTTGTTTTTTGTGTGCATATGGACGTAATTATGTTATATGTATCGCGACATTTCACTCCGTGTTGTATGGACAACCAAACTTTGTATTATATAGACTATGAAAAATTATTGCCACATCCCACGATCACATTTCGATACAACCATCATAAACCGCATCGCATTTTACTGTGTGGTACTTGCGGTTTGAGGCACATGGGGTTTGAAAAAACGCTCAAACTGCAAATATTGTTTGGTTTGCGGTCTTTGGCTCTAAATTGCACCACGTAGCAGTTTTAAGTACAAAACGACATTAAGGACGCGTTCAGGGATTACAACGATAACGTTAAAACGTTTGTACTCGAGGACTCCACATTGATCCGAACTGGATCCATAATATGAGAATTAAGGACGGATATATTACTGTTTTGTTTTACATGAGCTGTAAACATACATATTGACGTTTTCTACTTACTATCTCGTTTACTACGGATCAAAAAGCCGCCCTAAATATTTTCGTGTTCATTGTTTGCATGTCTTGAAACTTGTAACTTCTTTTTTGTAAAATCTTATGTTGGTGATTTTAGTGTCATCAAGCCATTTAGTATGATCGGGATTAATGTGAGACAAGCCGAAATTAGATTTAATTATAATTCGATCCTAAAGGTGCAGAGTGCACGCACAGATAAGTTAAGTTCATCTCGGGAATGCGAGGGGCCAGGAGAAGCGCCCCTGGTGGGGTTTCAAGGGGCATCGCCCTGACAGCGTTCCCGCTCATTGGTGTTACAGAGCTCGTCTGATTAAGTTAAAAGACTTCGCCTTTTTTTTTTTCGAGGTCAGTTTAAGCTCAAGAAGTATCAAGGGGGTGTTTGAGATTGCTTATTTAAAGCAACTTATGCTTTTTTGTAAAAGTGTTTATTAACTTATATGATGTCAAACCGGAGTTTTGTAAAAAGTGTTTGGATTAGCTTATAACAGTACCAAAAAAACAATAAACTGATAAGTTGTTTTTTAGTGTTTGACAAATTTTGCTTATATATGTAAAATGACCAAAAAGGACAGTCTTCCATATTATTGACTTATTTGATTTTTTTAACATGTAAAAATTTGTTTTTCATCATTTATAATAATATCTTTGACAAAAATTTATATCAATAAGATTAATAATTAACAAACATTAATAAAACAAAGTTAAAATGGTAAACTGGTAATAAACAGTTTTTCATAAGTCAGAAAAGATTAACTTATCAAAAACTGCTTATTATCTGTTTGACACCGGAATAAGCAGTTTTATTTTTCCTCATCCAAACATTAGCATTTAGCTTATCACCGATGCCAGACTAAAATAAATAAATAAAAACACCTAAAATAAGCAATCTCAAACACCCTCTAAGTTCGAACTCAAGTAACTCGATAAATACACCGTACAATTAAACAATACAATACAAAAAGAGGACCGTTTTTGCCCAAATATGAAATTTCAAGGGGGTTAATTGAAACATTGAAACGACATCTCACGGAAAACATGTTTTTTTTTTGTTTATTTATATATTTGAAACGTACGACTTTGAAAAAGCGAAAAAACAGTCCCCAAGTTTCCCCTCCGTTTCCGGCAAAAGCAACCGACACTTTACCTAACAAAACATGTTCCAAGTGCAACATAAAAAAATAAAATACCGAATTTTATCTGATTCCGTTAGATGTTATCAATTTCGTTACGTTTTTAAACGGTACGATCTCGAGCTCGACTTTTGTTGATCGTATAAATCGAACTTCATAACAGCAACGGACCCATGATTTATCTGAATGGATGTACCTAGTGGCGGATCCAGAATTTTTGCCTAGTGGAGGCAGCCAGGGACGGACCCATGATTTTTTTTTCAAAAGGTGACATCATTTGACTATAAGAAAAAACTATGGGGAAATTTTTTCAAATAGTGGCACCGGTTGACTATAAGAAACAAATATACGAATTTTTTTTCAATCGATACCACTATTTGACTAAGAAATGACATTAACAAGATTTGAATTTGGGTCTGGAGTGAAATAAAAGTTTTGCAAACCAACTCTAACAAATAAAATTTGTTCTCATTGTAGTTTCAAAATACATACGGTGACACAAAACAGATTAATACGGTTGCACCTTTCACAAACCTAATTTTTTTTACCATTCGACGGAGAAATAATACGGTGACACGTGCCACCGTAACCACCATGGTGGGTCCGCCGATGGGGGCACCTTTAAAGTATATTAAAGGGCCCCAAAGTTTTCATATGAGTTGAGTAAAGAGTTAAATTGAGTTTGGTTTAAAAATGCATTTTTAGCACGTAATGGGCTGTGTTGAATTGAGTTGAACCGTCAATATTTTTGGAAATTTATAAATAATTAGCATATCAAATAGGTTCGGAATTTTTTCACCTTCACAGTGTTTTGTTGTAAAGTTTCAAGGGTAAAAAAGTTGTCACACAGGTCTCACGAAAATATATTGGTCTCACGTGAACTCAACCCTTATTAAAATTATAAGCATTTTGAACTTTGTTGATCTATTTAAAACATTGCAAGCCTTTAAGAGAACACAATGTTATACTGTCTTTTACACGCGACTCTAACATATTCTATTTTGGAAATATCAGTATTAATTATATTATTAAAATACTGTGGAGTAAATTGAATTTTCCATCCCTGTAGTTAGGTGTTTTAAACAGTCCTTATTCTCTTTTTTAATAATTTAACGGACTTATGAGTTTTTGCTTCTGCAAAGGTTGCATTCTCACTACCTCTTTAAGCGTCATAATATAATATTTTATATAAAGTTGTTAGAATGATTAAGAAATTCTCATGATGTAGTGCAAAATGAAGTAAAATTGTCTGGTAATTATTTACAACGAAATTAGGGCGCTGAATGGTTAAGGAAGACCCATGATACAAAATCATTTAGAGGGTTTTAAAACCATTAAGAAACAGACTTTTTTTTTTATCAAACAAGATTCATCTCTTAACGATTCAAAGACTGTGTCTTAATCGTTATCTGATCTGTATATGAAACGTAGATAAGACAATACCTTATAAAGTAGAACTTTATCTGATTTGAATAGATACGAAAATGGACTAAACAAAGGCTGAATGCCACAATTGTCAAAAAGAATGTTAAGTATTTTTAATAGATTGTGTGCATAATATTATCCATTAAGCTTTCTATTCTTGGACATTTTTTATTTTTATTTTTATTTTAAAAAATATATATTAATTATTTACTTTTTATGTTTTCATGTATTTATAAATATTAATTTAACGGTTGTCTGTTTGGTTTTTTATTAAATCTTGTATGGATAAAGTTGTCTGTATGGATTATTCTGTCTGTATAAATTGAAAAGATTTTTGTTTGGAGAGTTTTTCTGTATATGGAAAAAAACGTGTTTTTAAAGAAGAGGGACATGTTTGAAAAATTCTTGACTTTCTACATAAAACTCTCTTTAGAAGTTTACAGAATAAGCCGCTACCAAATATATATATATATATATATATATAGAAAATTATAGTGTTCAATATGTAGATAGATGTATACAGTTTCACATATTTATTCATCAGCATTACAAAATTTACATCTAAATTATATAATTAGCATTCATTTAAACAAAAATATGTGATTGACGGTATGCAATACATTTAAATCATATTAAAATATATCAATTGAGAGAGGTGAGGATCAATTTGGTAAGGATCGATTGAGAGAAATGAAATTGATTAAGGTTAAACGACCGAGCAACGTTGTTGCTAAGGGTCTAGAGAACAATAAGAAGCAAATAAGATGTTGGTTTACCTCTTACCAGATAAGAGGACAATAAAACATAAGTGTCTATGAAAAATTGAAAAAAACAAACAGTCTAAATGACACTACCTCTTAACGAATCAGACATAAGAGTTTTTTTTTTTTTTTTTAACAAACAAGGCCTAATTAAAAACTAGTTTATGTTTGCCAAACATGGCTAAAGGACGTTGCTTCTGTATAATTTTGTCTTTCTTTTTATTAAAAATTACAGTTATCATTTCTAACAAAATATCAATCGTGAAGTTTTTTCTATAATTTTTTTATGTAAATATATCTGTCATATCCAATGCTCTAAAAGGCTCACCAAACATAGCCACTTTGGCTTAAATTTTGTGTCTGACACTAGGGGTGAGCAGCGAAATCGGGTACCCGTTTGTGGAACCGGAACCGCCGGTTCTGGAACCGGAACCGATATGAGTGGTTCCGGTTCCGGTTCCTAAAATACGGAACAGATTGAGAACGGTTCCGGTTCCGGTTCCGGTTCTCAGTTTTTCGGAACCGTTACCCGCCGGGTACCCGGAACCGACGGTTGTTTTTCAATAAAAAAATAATTGATTTTTTTCAATACCAAATTTATATTAAGTTACATATTCAAATATGACGCGGTCATCTTCATTCTTCATCTACTTTCTAGTTCTACTAAACTACAGTTCGTAGTATGTAATCGTTAAGTTTTGAACATTTACAATTATAGTATATAATCGTTAAACTTTGAACATTTACAATTATAGTATATAATCGTTAAACTTTGAACATTTTCTATTAGTCTATTATGGTTTGTAATCGTTAAAGCAATATTTGTAACCATTATTCCGTATAATTTGTATTCTTGTTTATTTAATTTAGTGTTTTGGCAATGTTCTATTTTTTTTTCTAAATAAAAAATTTTTAATATTTTAGGAAGCGGGTACCTGGAACCGGAACCGGTTCTTGGCGGTTCCAGTTCCGGTTCCAAAAATTCAAGAACCGCTCTAACCGGTTCCGGTTCCTGTCAAAAAGGGCGGGTACCCGCTTATGCTCACCCCTATCTGACACCATATTAAGTTTGTGGCACGCCATGGCTTAATGCATGGTATTTGTAACGCGATAATTGATTTGTTCTTACCTTTTTAATGTCTTACGTGTTAGTTTTAATATACAACCTAATTCAAATTGTTTAATATCATTGATTCATTAAGAAAATAGAAGAAAACACATGTTTATATATAGAGTCGGGTTTCGGTGAGAATAAGAGTTAAGGTAAAAAAAATGTAATAAGAGATCTCCACCTTTTGATGCACATTAGGGTGAGATACACTAGATTAGTCCCTGTATCAACCGCGATTCATAGGTGGATTTGAGATCAAAGGTGATCAAGTGTCGAGATTCCTTCTCACATTTCTCAACTTAACTCTCCTTATCTACATTATATAATATATAGACGAAGAAGAGTTAAGTGTGAGAAGAGATCTGAACTCTTGATCACATTTAATCTCAAAACTCACCTATATCGTGTTTGATACGAGGATTGATTTGGTGCATCTCGATGCATCTCATTCTAATGTGCATCTAAGGACGGAGATTCCTTCTTACGCTCATCACCTTAATTCTCATTCTCATCGGAACTCAACCCATAATATTATACATGATATAGAGATTTGTCACCATTAGACATGGTAACAGGGCGGGAATGGGAAGGGTTTTGTAATCCCCGACCCCGGTTTTTAGTAATAGCCTCCGGCCCCGGTCCCCGACAAGTACGGGGTCTCTAGTCAAACACCATGAAGAATATCTATTAGTTTGAGTCTACCGAAAATCCCCATCCCCGTCCCCAGTTTGATTCTACCGGAGATCCCCAGGACCCGTTTTAGCAGGGAATCTCCATCCCCGTCCGGATCAGGTGAGTCATGTTCTCCACCGAATCGGGCAAATCACCATCCTTAGTCAACAAAGTCACGCTTTAATAAACGTCATGACTTCTAAGGATTAAGGTTTGACATTACTCCGAGAATATTACTTCACCTTATTTACAACCTTAATCATATCTCATAAAACATATAGATAAAGTCCATTAAATTTCAACACAACATAAAAGGAAAATTAATTACGGATAATTAATACATTAAATGTTAGGAATATGGAGTGCATGCGTTTTGAAAATTTGTTGTTATTAATTTAATTTTAAAAAAATATATAAATAATTTAATATATTTAGTTATTTTATATTCGAATCTGTACGATTACAGATGCTATTTTTATTATGTCTAAGACCATCCACATCCCTGCAATTCATTTAGGGTGCGTTTGGTGCGCAGACAGGACTGGACAGGACAGGACAGGACAGGACGGGACAGGACAGGACAGGACAGCTGTTCAGCGTTTGGTAAGACATGACAGGACATGATAGAACTGGTTAAAATGACCAATTTACCCCCAATGAGCTGTTTAGTTTTTTTCACTACAAAATGCATTCTGGTAACACTGGTCCTACTACCACTACAACCCTAATAATTCATCAACAACAACAACAACATTCAGCAATCATAATCAATGTAAACTCTCGAAATAAATCATAATACTTCATTAAAAT
>NC_037541.1:329008-330777 GCF_001531365.2 Cynara cardunculus var. scolymus | reverse complement strand
AAATATATTAACATTATTAAAAATAATTTATTTAAATAGTTTTGGAGAGGAAGTGGTGCCACGTGGCTTTCAAGTTGAATTGCAAAATTTGCAATTTGAATCCTACATGGCAGCAATTGTCTGACAAAAATGGTTTTGCAATTCAATTTGCAAGCCCCTATGTGGGTGCTCTAAATATAAATTTTGGATTTTCATTTTTATTAAATATTATATTAATTTTTTATTTTAATTCATAGTAATAATATCTCCAACAGATTCTGTATAATTTTTAAAAAATAGACAATTAATAGTTAAAATCACTAAAAATATATATTAAACTCAATTCCAACATATTCTCTATTTTAAAAAGGGAAATTACCCAAAACGACCATTTTATTCATGGTAAGCTAACAAATTGATCACTTTTTAGAGGTTTTTCATAAAATGACCGCCAAAATCGCCCCTAAAAAGCAATTTTGACTATTTTGGGATGATTTTGACTATAAGTTATGGATGAGTCCCACATGTATATCATTTTGGGAACAAAATCAGATATTATATATGATATATATATATATATATACATGAAATCGCCCTCACTTTGTCTAAATCGCCTATGGGGGTGATTTTGACATTTATTTCGTCTTCTAGTGAAGACAACTTATGATAACGATCTGACACATCAATAACGATTTGACGAGACATCATGGGACGATTTTCACTTTTTGAGGGCGATTTTCCCATTTTCTAATATGATATCTGATTTTTGTCCTCGAAATGGCATGTAAGACTCATCCGTACCTTATAATTAAAATCGCCCCAAAATAGTAAAAATCGCCCTCTAAGGATGATTTTGGTGGTCATTTTGTGGAAAAAGATTTGAAAAGTGGTTATTTTATTAATGTACAGTGTATAAAATGGTTATTTTGGATAAATTTCCTTTTAAAATTTTCAACATTAATTTATTATTAAAATATTTTTATAAAGTTAGCATTGCAGCATACTTTAAAAAACTTTATATAAAATAATAATACATTTAATCTAATTGGTGGGAAATAATTACAACATCATTTTATTGTTCTCGGATTTAATTTTACAGAAGTATCTAAATTCATTTAATTTTATCAACTGGTTTCTTTTCTGTATTTTATCAGGGAACTACTTAAGGATTTGTTAGAGTATAAATCTATATTATAAAGCATTTGACAAAAACCCTTACAAACATACTTTTATGTATAAATTAATTCAATTATCTAAGAATTTATGGTTATGAGTTATTATAGTATACATATAACCTTTTGAACTTTTCTAAACTCAGTAAAACTAACAAATAATCAACTGATAAACACATTCGAAATAAGTATAATCACTAATCTCTGTTAATACTTTATCATTAAAATCCCTACTATAACTTACATTGTGGACACAGGAAAACGAGAGCGTGACACTTTTCCCAGACATTAACGAGATATCTATATTATCTTATTAAGTAAATTTAGCAAAAATATTAAAGTCTTAAAATTTTAAATGACCAAAATACCTTTTATACTCACATTTTCACTTTTTCACCCCTTCTCTCCTCACATACTCACCCTTTCACAACCTATTTTTTTAAAATTATAATTTTAAATTTACACTTTATACCCCTATAATTAGTTAATTAATTTACTTTACGTTCTTTACTTTTAAATGTTTCATTTTAAATCTTTATCAAATTAACATACATAATCGTATATCAATTAAAACATGTTTAAAAAATACATTTTTATTTTAACAAGTTACACCATTAT